>NC_056742.1:420025649-420320649 GCF_019279795.1 Protopterus annectens
TAAGTATATTTAGCCCAATGCCAAAACTGTACTGCCCACTATGTAGGGAAAACTGAACGTAAATTTAAAGAAAGAATCTATGAACATCAGTACGCTATCAGGAAGTGTAAGCTTACAAATGCATTGGCCAAACATGTTTCAGAGCATCCCAATCACCAATTCAAATTCATTGGTATTGATCAAGTTTGTCATGACATTAGAGGGGGTCCTGCTTCATTAAAATTACTAGTTTTAGAACTTTATTGGCAAATCAGGTTGGCATCCTATCATCCCCCGGTTTAAATGAAGCATGTTCTATAGGTTGCCTTCTTAGTATGTTAAGTTTAAAGAGATAGATTTTAAAGTTATATGAACATTCTATTTAATTTAATGTTTTAGATAATTTAATGTTTCAGATAATATACTTGAGTTTTTTACAGCGGTATTGGTCTGAAATTTATGTTATTATACAACAAAATTAATTTAAATGAAAATGAAGTACCATAATTTATGAATTACGGATTACACATACAAATTCAATTATTATTTGTTTTTGGTTTTTCCAATTGGGAATATGTTCTGATTTTTATTTGATTTACTACTATATAGTTATGATTTTATGAAGTAAAATGGAGAAAGTATTGTAAGATGTAATTGTTTATATGTTCATTATATTTAATTTGTGTAAACAGTTTATTCACACAATGTAGAGTTTTAAATTGTTTTTTTAGCCATTGCCTTTTTAAATAAGTAATGAGTATTGAATTGGATCAATTAACTAATTAAGTTTTTTGTATAAATGGGTAGGAATGGAAGATGAGTTTATTCTGAAGAAGTTTGCCATTAGTAGCAGACGAAAAGCGCTTAAATAAAACTCATTTTTGGATTATTCATTTGTCGCACTGAATTTATCGCTTTGACTGCTGTCTGGTACGATCTAAGCACAGTATTGGCATGTTGGAGCATTTTGTGGAGTACTCCGAGGCTTGCTTTATTTGTTTTTTCACAGTTGGTGTTTTAAAATTTCTATGGTAGTGAACCTATGCCCCAGGACACCCCATTGGGTGATCCCTCTTCTTCCGAAGCCTCCCCTGATTACACAGAAGAGCCTCCCCGGAAGAAGAAGTGCAAGAGGAAGCACATAGATTCCCCCGAGTCTGTCACCTCAGATACAGACATGGATGAATCGGAAGGGTCCCCAAGGTCCCCCTCTGAAGATGTTTCCTTTTATGACATCCTTGAAATGCTTAGGCAGTGGAGGGACTGGACTTCCCTAGCCCTTACCGAGGACGAGTTTGTATACCTGGACGCATTCGGTTCCCGACCTTCCGCCTCCTGGGTATCTCCTCCTTTTGATCCACTCATGTCTGTAGTGGCTCGGAAGACTTGGTCAGCTCCAGATTCTGTGGAACCTACTCCAAGGAGACCAAACAAATTTATTACAGCCCCCCAGGACAAAAAATTCCTCTCCAAAGGTGTGCCCATTGATGCCATGGTGGTAGCAGCAGCCACCAAGAAAGAGTTAGCAGAAACCTCTTCATCTGTTCATCCTCCAAACAAAGAGTCTCAGACGATGGACAGATACGGAAAATGAATGATTGCATCAGCGACCTTTTCAATGAGGTCCCTGAACTATCTATGCCATTTTACATGTTTTCAAAGGGATCTCCTGAAAGAGCTTGGAGATACCCTTCAAGATCCTACAGCTGAGAGAGTACCAGTCAAATTAGCTTCTCAGCTTGCGACTCAGTTCCGTAGTCAACTCCTCCATGAGGCTGATTTCCTATGCAGCCGATGGAGCGAGCAGAGCTGCAGGAACAGGTGTGGCTCTCAGGAGACATGGTTGGATGCGGCTGTGTCAGTTTGCGGAACCCTTTCGAGCATCCTTCACCAATACTCCCTTTGGCTCCTTTCTCTTTGGGCCTCAGGTGAAAGACACATTGACCAGGTGTGAGCAGGAAGGCAAGACTCTCTCTGCTGTGGGAGTCTGTTTTTCCACCCCTTCCAGACCTTATCCAAGGATCAGAAGAGTGGAAAGATGTAGTTCCGAAAATCCCAGGGACCCTTGCCTGACACACGTGGTGATTTTTTCCCCCAGGGGCAGAGGGGGAAACAACAATAACAGACGCCACCCTCGTGGCAGAGGGGGATCGCAAAACCAGGGTGACAGAGAGACCGTCTCTGCCAAGCCCTTCCAGCATCTCTGAAGGGTTGCCCAATTGCTCACCTCTGGAGGCAGTCGGGTGAAGACTTTCGCTCTACCCAAAAGCCTGGCAAAATATAACAAGAGAGACAGATGGGTAATATCCATTATATCCGGAGGTTACAAAATTCCCTTCCATCAATCCCCCATAGAATCAAAAAAGTCGATCCCAGATGTCTCACCCAATCTAAGGGATCAAGCATTCACAGAAGTTTCAAGACTGCTAGAAAAAAGAGCCATTCAAGAAGTCCCCGCAGACCAACTAGGATCCGGAACTTACTCAAGATTCTTTTTAGTACCAAAAAAGACAGGGGACTGGAGACCAATACTGTATCTCAGCAGATTAAACAAATCTGTACAAAAAGAAAAGTTCAGAATGGTGACACTGCAGTCCATTTTCCTTTTTCTGGGTCAGGACAATTGAATGTGCTCGATAGATCTTCAGGACGCGTACTACCATATCAAGATGGACAGACGCTCCAGGAGATTTCTTTGCTTCCGGGTAGGGGCCAGTCATTACCAGTTCAGAGCTCTGCCCTTTGTTCTCATCTCAGCCCCCAGGGTGTTCACCAAGTGTATGGCAGTAGTCATGGCTCACCGGAGGCATCAAGGATTCCAGGTGTTTCCCTATCTAGACGACTGGCTCCTGACTGCTACCACCAGGCATCAAATCTTAGAGGCACGGGATTATACAATCACATCATGCACTCAACTAGGCATTACAGTAAATTTCGAAAAATCTGCCTTGTTGCCCTGTCAGCTATCACATACATAGGAGCAGAATTAAACACAAAAGAAATGTTTGCAAGATTACCACAAGAAAGAGTTTCCACTATTCGTCAACAAGTGTTAATTCTAATGCAGAGCAAAAGGATTCAAGTCAGATATGTCCTCCAAGCTCTAGGCTCCATGGCAGCTGCCATTCTTCTTGTCCTATTAGCGCGTTTCCACATGAGAATCCTTCAGTGGCTTCTTTTCACGCAGTGGTCTTTCCAGGAGCTACCCATGTCTCACATGATCCTGATCACAGAAACATGCAAAAGGCACCTTTCTTGGTGGATGGTCTCCCCACTAGTAGTTCAGGGCAGAACTTTCATAAAACTCCCTCCAGTAGCCACAGTGACCATGGACGCCTCCCTGATAGGGTGGGGGGGGCATTATCTAGGCAGGACAGTCCAAGGCACTTGGCAAACTCACAAGTACCATCTGCATATCAATGTCCTAGAAATGAGAGCAGTGCTCTTAGCATTGCAAGCCCTTCAAGACTCTCTTCCTTCCTTCCGGGACCATTGCAATCCAAATGGACAACATGTCAGTGGTGTGGTACATCAATAAACAGGGCGGGACCAGGCCTTACCCCTTGTGTCGAGAAGCACTCAGACTGTGGCAATGGGCAATTTCCTCCCAACGTTTTCTGATAGCAACACACATCCCTGGGAAATCCAACGTCATAGCGGACAGGCTCAGTAGAGCTGTCCTCATGCCTCACAAGTGGTCTCTGAATCAGGAAGTTGCGGATCTTATCTTCCGCAAATGGGGACAGCCTTGCTGCGATCTATTTGCCACTCCTCTCAACAACAAATGCAGCAGCTACTTCTCCCTACTTCCTCTTCCAGGTCATATACCCAGAGATGCTGTAGTCCACGACTGGCCTCAGGGACTCCTTTATGCATTCCCCCTTTTCTCCTAATACCAAGACTCATACAGAACGCAAAATCGTTGGGTTGTAAAATGATCTTCATTGCCCCATATTGGCTTCAACAGATATGGTTCCCGTTCCTGCACCTCCACCTTCTGGATCAACCGTGGATTCTGGACCCGGTTCCAGATCTTCTGATTCACCAATCAGGCGTTTGCACCAATCCCTTCAAACTCTCCAGCTCACAGTTTGGTTACTCCACTTCTTACCTTAGCCAGGCTTTCCAGTATCTCCCCAGCAGTCCATGATATTATTGTTTCCTCACATAAGTCTACTACGAGGAAAACGTATGCTAGTAAATGGAAACAGTTTTCTTACTGGGCAGAATCTAGAAATTTGCATCCTTTCTCAGCCCCAGTCCATGAAATTCTTGAATTTCTAGCACAGCTCTTTCAGTCTAGTGCGGCTTCCACTACCATTAGAGTACAGCTAGCTGTCATTTCTAATTTTTATATCGGTATGTTTAATTCTAGCATAATGTCTCATAAGCTCTGCAAGGCCTTTATGAGAGGAACATCTCTTCTTAGACCCCCAGTTAGAAATCCCCCTCCTCCTTGGGATCTCAATTTAGTTTTAACTTCCTTAATTTTGCCTCCCTTTGAGCCGACAGCATCATGTTCCTTAAAATTTCTTTCTTGGAAGGCACTTTTTCTGGTTGCTATCACTTCAGCTAGACGTGTCTCAGAACTTCAAGCACTGTGTATTCATCCTCCTTACCTGGTGTTTCACAAGGACAGAGTTTCTCTGAGGACCAATCCATCCTTTATTCCTAAAGTCTGTTCAGAGAACAATTTAAATCAATCGATAGATCTCCCAGTTTTCTTTCCCAATCACAGCAACCAGGCAGAATACAAGCTCCACCAATTGGATGTGCACAGACAATTGCATTTTTATCTCCATAGAACTAAGGAACTAAGAAAGTCAGACCAGTTATTTCTTTTTTATGCTTTCAACAAACAAGGCCTTCCAGTTTCTAAGGTGACCTTATCCAGATGGTTATCTGATACTATTGCCTTTATTTATCAGTTACGAAATAAAGAGCTACCAGCTAAACCAAAAGGTCATTCTACTAGAGCTTTAGCCACCTCTGTAGCCTTTCAGTCTAGGTTACCCATAGACTCAATCTGTGCAGCTGCCACTCGGGCAAACCATCATACTTTTATCTCTCATTACAAGGTGGATATGGTCTCCCGTAGCAGAGCTTCCGTTGGTTCTACTGTTCTGAAGAGTCTGTTCCAATGAGCCACCCGGGATGTTAGGTGCTAGGGCTGCTGTCCCAAACAGCAAGAATGAAGGTGAGATGGACAACTTAACATAAAGAAGTTATGTACCTACCATAACGTTCCATGTTAGTTGTCTTCATCTCACCTTCCTTCTTGCATCCCTCCCTCCTTCCCCCTTCCTAGAGGATTGAGAGGAGTTCCTTTTTGTTTTCACTGGCTGAGTATCTTTTATTACTTCACATGCCAGGTAGTTTATGACTCTTTCCTTGTTTAGGTGTATTGGACAACCAGTTTTTAGGTAACTGGTTACTCTACTTATGTCTAGTGTGCACTATCACAAACAAGATCTGGGTAGCTGATGCTGGGCATTCTGGGGTAAGGGGTAGCCTCGAGCCAGTAAACAGCTCTCGAGCTATAGAAGATGGCCAAGTCGGAGCCGATCCTCGGCTCCGGACCCAAACAGCAAGAAGGAAGGCGAGATGAAGACAACTAACATGGAATGTTATGGTAGGTACATAACTTCTTTTTTCGTGATGTCCATCTGTTTTCAGATGTTTACCTTAACCTGGAGGTTACAAAGCTAATCATTCAGTTGTACAGTTAAAATATTTTTTCCTCCTCAAATCCTGTCTTGATATGCAGGATCTACAGTCCAGTAATTACTAATTTAAAACACTTTTTTGTCTTTTTCTGATTTACAGGACAACCCACTTGGAAACTGGGATGGAAGATATAATGGCAAACAGCTGTGCAGTTTTGCAAGTGTAGAAAGTACTGTTCTTGTGCATATCAATGATATAATTCCAGGTAAATTATGTTGATGGGGAAGTCATGAATTCCGTCCACATTTATGAATATATCTCACTGGCAAGAAATAATTTGAGTATGTTATGTAAGAACTGGAGAGTTGTATCATTTGTAGTGCTTACTTTCATTCTTGTGTGCACACTGCTGAGCTGATTGTTAGGGAACTGATGGCTTGAGTGCTGTTACACTTTTTAAAGTAAGCTTTTTTTGGAGATGTAAAAGACTGAATATTCTTAGATCGATTTTGCTATGTCTGTATGAATTTTGCTATATTTTTCTACTGGTATTGCTGCTTTTCATGATATATTAAGCTTGTTGTAACTAAATGCTTTATGTTTTGTGGCTATGCGCTAGCAAAGTTGAGCAGTACTGTGAGCATTCATATAAATATCTTCAGTGGTGAGTCAAGTAAAATACAGAAAATGGAATACAGAAATAGTAGATGGCAGAAAATCAACTTGCATATAACAAAGAAGGTGTGAGGCATCTCATAAAATTCTTTTAGCAGTCAATGCATGTAGCCCCATATTGAAATAACTATGCAAAAAGTTAATGTGCTAGTGTTACTAAGACAAGATTTCCGAATCGTAGCTATCTAATGAGATGTTCCTTGTTCATCTTTTTGTATAGTGTCAAGAGCATGTTCAGTAGACATTGTCTCCATTTCTTTTCCACCAGTGGATTTCCTCGTAACAGTTCTGAAAAATGATTTGAGTTTTCAAAAGAAACTTGCAGTGGTATTCTGCTGATTGTGAAGGAAAAAAAAATTAAACTCTGCAGCCATTCATTTGTCTTGTATCGGGGAAATATTGTTTGCTATTTGTTTAAGGAAAACTTCACCTCACAACTATAGAAACTATTTTGCACTGTATCTCTATTTCCTGGGTTATTTTAACACCTCAAAATCACTCTGACTGCTTCTTATAGAATTTTAATATATTTTCTGCAAATTGGCTACCAGTGGGGTTTGACATGTCAGTATGATCTTCTTTTTCTTCCATCCTTTTTGTATCCCATAATCCATTTCAGGTCTGCTTTACGTGAGTCATGCTAGGCCTAAGGATGTGAAGTGGTGTATTCCCATGTCTGTGACGTACATTGGGATTAGTGTCGGTCACTGTCATCTTGCTTTATGTAACAGGACTGTGTCTTTGATTTCTTGAATGACCCTCCTTTGTGTGTGTCTCATGACTTGTTTTACAATATATTTAGGAGTCATACAGCAGCCAAAAAATAGCTAAATTCAGGCCTTTTGTTCAAAGTATCATCTGATGTTGTTAATCTTCATTCATTCATCACTGATGGGTTGTCGGTTCCGTCCTCGGAACCGAGTCGGCCTTATACCAAGCTCGCTCCAGCCAAAAACTCTCGAGCTAAGCTTTACCCATAGTACCCTTCTCCCTGTTACCTCAGATCTCATTTGCCATTTAGCCGTAAAGCCACTGTCAAGCCAGCTCTCAGCTAAATCTTATATTTTTGATGTTTGATAAAGCTTTGATAAGAATTTCTTTCCTTTATCCCTATCTCTCATTGTCTGTCGCTATTCTTTACCCTTTCTTTCGAGTGTCTGATTTCCTTTTTCCTTCAAATTACCTTTTGGTAACCTCAGTACCATTGTTGATATGGCCTTTCGCACTACCCGTTGTGGTAATCCTTGAATACCATTGCGAATATTTCTGCCTTCTTCCCTTTACTTCTCTTTACATTTCTTTCCAAAAAATAAATAAATATATATATATATATATATATATATATATATATATATATATATATACATACATAAAATCTTCTTTTCTACCTATCAAATTGTTTGTGAGTGTTCAGTATGTCTGAAAAAAAGGGGACTTCAGGCTTTAAGCAATGCCTGGAATGTAGCTGAAAAATGCCTAACAGTGGCTCTCATGAGGATTATGTGTATTGTTTGGGAATTCTTCATCTCTTTGTGCAACCACCTTGCTCTATTTGTCAGGGATTTAGCTCCTGTACTCTAAACAAACACAGGAATAAATTAATCCTGAAGGGCCTCCTTAAGACGCCCTTTTCAGAGGCTCTTTCTGCATTGGAGGGATCACCCCCTTCTAAGAAAGTTAAAGAGACCACATTCCATACCTTCTTTATATTCTGGTGATAAGGATAAACCATCCAGTCCGAAAATACCTAAATTGTCTTCGGGAACAGAAACCAGTTTTTACGGCACCGACCTCGGTACCGTCAACTACTTTAGTGTCGGCGCCTGTTTTGGTACTGACAATGTCTACGGAACCATCCTTACCTAAACTACAAATTGTCACCTCCACATCCACCTCTGTACCGAGTGCCGTCACGGTACCTATGACTACTGTGGACACTCCTCCCTCGTCTCCAAACTCGAGACAGTGGTGCCATTGGACACTGCAGCACGGACCCGATACTCCCTGTCAGTGGATCCTTTCCTGGAGCAGATATATAGCCCCTTCCTTGAACGGCCAGAGTCCCCATTGGGGATATCCACCAGATCCACCAGGAGACTTTCGGAACTGGATGTGGTGTGCCTTGTGGACCAGCTGCTGACAGCCAGGGGGATTCCTACACCTTTAAAGACACAACTCCCTGTCAGACTTGGGAATATTTCTCCACAGACCCCATCCTGTTCTCTTCCTTTGACCTCCTTGCAGGTTTCAAAGCTTTTGACACCAACGCCCTTTTCGGTACCCACATCCTCGGTGCCATTAGGGGATCTCACTGTGGCCCTTGAACCGACCCTTTGAACTTTGGCTCATTCAGAGCCAGGTCTTCCTCAGGTCCAGGATTGGGCTACAGGCTCCTCGGTGCTGAGTAAGATTCCGAGCTTGTCTACGGTGCCAGTAGTCCTGTCGGTACCGATCCCTCTTGAGGCTCCTCTCTTGGGAGCGGGCTTGACAGAGCAGAGAGTGACCCCAGTTCTGAGGTTGTCTTTCTCAGTTCTGGGCACCCATCCCTCTTTGGGTGGGCCTGCTTTCCAGTGATGGAGAGGGCCCTTGCCTCTGTAGGCAAACCTTTGGCATCAGAGCCCCAGACGCGTCCTCCCCCTGAACTGCAACTGACACAAGCCACTGTTTTGGAACATTGAGCACGAGAGCTTCAGGAGACCCTACTGCAGGGTGCCCCTTCTTCTGAGTCCTCTTCAGAAGTTCCCGCTGAGGAAGTAACATAGAAGTTGTGCAAGAGTAAGTACATAGACTCCCCTGAGGAGTCCCTTACAGAGTATATGGATTATGATGAAGAGTCCCCACGGTCACCCCCTAATGATGTCTCCTTTGGAGACATCTTTGAAATATTGAAACAGAGGATTGACTGGAAGCCCAAAAACCTTCCTCCAAGAAATCCGTGTTCCTGCAGGCCTTTCTTACTTGACCTCTTGGGTGACCCTGCCTGCAGACGAGCTAATTCAGCTCGTGGGGCAGCACACCTGGAAGAATCCTAACTCTGTTGAGCCAATCCCACGGAGACCAGACAAGATTCTACCCCCCCCAGGAAAATCCACATTGGTCTTAAGGTGTACCAGTAGATGCTATGTTGGTGGTGGTGGCCACAAAAAAAGAGCTTGCCAAAGCGAGCCAGACTGTTCATCCACCTAACAGGGATTTCCAGGTGGTAGACAGATTAGGGAAGTGAGTTTTTACTTCATCGACCTTTGCCATACAGTCTTTGAACTATCTGGCACATTTTACTAGGCTCCAAAGAGACTTAATTTCTGAACTCTCTGGAACATTATCAGGACAGGTGTCTGACGAAGTAAGTGAATAAGTTGCCTCACAGCTAGCAACCCTGGAAATGATATTGAGCTCCTCTATGAGGTTAATATCCCATGCAACCAAAGGGGTGGCAAGAGCTGTGGGATCAAGAGTAGTTATGAGATGTCATGCCTGGATGCACCTTTGTGATTTTACGGACACCTTTAGTTCTTCCTTCCTGAACGTTACAGTTGAAGCATCTTCCCTGTTCGGCCCAAAAGTGAAGGACACTCTAGCCAGGTGCGAGAAGGATGGCAAGACCCTATCTGCTATAGGTGTATGCTTTTCCACCCCCCATCATACCTTCTCCAGGAATCAGAGGAGTGGAAGGTTGTGGCACAAAAAGTCTCAGGGTCCTTTTCATGACGCATGTGATGAGTTCACTCCCAGAGGCAGAAGGGGTAACTCTTCTGGAAGATGCCCCTACTGAGGTAGAGGGGGCCCGCGTAACCAGGGACCCAGAGATTCTTTCTCTGGACAACCCTACCAGTGCTCCTGAAGAGCGGCCTGAATTATTTCCTCTGGAAGCAGTCGGGAGATGTCTTTCCCTGCACCACGCTGCCTAGCAATCGATAACCACCGACTCTTGGGTGCAGAGGATAATAACCAGAGGTTACCACATCCCATTCGATTCTTACCCAAAACCACCAAGACAAATTCCCGATGTTCCACCCAGTCAAAGGGAAGAAGCAGCTCTAGAGATAAAAAAAAAAAAGAAAGAGTCATCCACGCAGTTCCACCAAACCAGATTGGATCCGGATTTTACACAAGATTCTTTCTGGTGTCAAAAAAGACAGGGGAGTGGAGATCGATCTTGGATCTGAGCAATTTAAACAAGTTTGTCACCCAAATAAAATTCCAGATGGTCACAGTTCAGTCCATTCTTCCCTTTTTGTAGAAGGGCAATTGGATGAGCTCGGTGGACCTTCAGGATGCATATTACCGCAACAAAATGGACAAATGCTCCAGAAGGCTTCTTCGCTTCTGGCTGGGAGCCAATAACTACCAATTCCGTGCTCTGCCATTTGGACACCCTACAGCCCCCAGAGTGTTCACCAAATGCATGGCAGTAGTAACACCTCACTTAAGACTACAAGTATTCCGGGTGTTTCCATATTTAGATAATTGGCTCCTTACTGCCCCCACCAAGCATCTACTGGTAACAGCCCTAAACTACACCCTCTGTTTGGCGAACCTTCTGGAAATTTCTAAAAATTGGGAGAAATCCAGCCTGACTCTGACCCAATCCTTAGAATTCATAGGAGCAGAGTTCAGTACCCATTCCTGTTTAGTCTCTCTCCCAGACCACAGATTACAAAGACTAAGGCTCCAACTCCAGGTGATACTCTGTCAAAACAAAGTTTCAGCTCGAGAAGTCCTCCAGCTCCTAGGTTCAATGGCAGCTTCTATATCAATGGTGCCTCTTCCAAAACTTCACATGAGACTCCTCCAATGGCTTCTGTTATCTCAGTGGTACCCAAATCATCATCCTTTGTCCTTTCAAATTCGAATAACAAATCAATGCAAACAGGACCTAATTTGGTGGATGAGGCCAGAAACAGAGCTTTGGAGCCACCCCTTCCATCCTTCTCAGCCCAGAGCCACTGTGACCACAGATGCTTCCCTGATAGGGTGGGGGGAGCATTTTCAGGGAATGACAGTCCAAGGCACATAGTCCACATTAGAGGCCAATCTGCACATAAATGCCCTAGAACTGAGGGCAGTGCTTTTAGCGTTGCAAGCATTTCAGTATGTCCTTCCTTCTGGAACAATTGCCATCCAGTCAGACAACATGTCAGTAGTCTGGTATATCAGCAAGCAAGGAGGAACCAAGTCTTACCCCTTATGTCGAAAGGCCATGAGAATTTGGCAATGGGTGATTGCTTCCAACCACTTTCTGATAGCAACACATATTCCCGGGTATTCCATTGTGATTGCAGACAAGCTGAGCAGATGTATTTTCCTGCCTCACGAGAAGTCCCTCCATCCGTACATAACAGAGAAAATTTTCAACCGTTGGGTTCATAGGTTGGTACTAGGCTATCAATCGTAGGGCCTATACAAGCCTAGCCATAACAATTCCCTGGCTCTTTCTTCCCACACTATTTACTTCACTGGACCCCTGTCTAGCCGGGCGACTGATGTGATCCCTGGGGTGAATTTCCTTTCTCCCATCCAGTTGTCAAGATTATTTTTGAAGAGGGCCAAAGTGGTGCTCTGCTTGACATGTATGGGCAAAATAAACAGTCTTGCAGGTCTTGAACCCAGGACCCTACACACTATAGTCATAGTAGTTAACCACCAAGCCATCACAGCAGAATGAGGCCAGCCTTGCTGTGACCTATTCGCCTCCCCGTCAAACCACAAATGCAGCAGCTACTTTGCCCTAATTCCCCCACAGGGGGAGTCCGCAAGGAACGCTCTAATCCACAGTTGGCCCATGGGACTTCTGTATACTTACTTCCCCTTCCTCTGATTCCCCAATTCATGAAGAAAGCTCTTCGGTTGAAAAGTAAAGTGATCCTCATAGTACGTTATTGGCCTCGACAAGTATGGTTCCCCTTTCTCCAGCCTCACTATGCCAACTGTGGATTCTGGATCCAACTCCAGATCTGATTTCTCACCCCCAAGGGTTGAGCCACCCGAACTTAGCTAGTCTCAAGCTGACAGCTTGGTTTCTCCACTTCTGCTGATCGCCAGGTAGAACAAGCTTTCCTCCTCAGTACGTGACGTTATTGTGGCCTCTCACAAACCATCCACCAGGAAACTTTATCTAGACAAATGGAAGAGATTTTCAATTTGGTCTAAGCAGAGAAAACTAGACCCTTACTCAGCCGCAGTTACTGCAATGCTAGATTACTTATCACCTCCTGGGTCCATCTCATTTTGCTCACTTTAGAGTACAGTGAGATCATATTCTGAGTCTAGTGTTCACTCGACTTAATACAGAGAGAAGTTTTGAGAAGGCCATCCTACTGAGGTTCTTCCTTCCTCTCTCCTTGCACTTAAAAAGAAATTTGCACTTTATTCATCTGCTTTTACTGTATTTGTGTTTCCTCCTACTTTATTTTGCATTTCTTAAAAGTACTCAATTTTAGTTATTCTGCTGCATTTATTACTGCTTGGTAGTAGCTTGATTAACTTGTAACTGTTATTCTAAGTCTTTTGGTTTAAGCACTTGGGCTTCATACCAATTGTTTTACATTAAGAAGGTTTGTGGTCTGCACTCTTGTGGCTGGACAGGTAGCTTACATCCTTCTAAGCTGGGAATTACTGATTGAAGGCCCAGTGTCTGCTATTCTAAAAGTGTATTAGTTTTGGCGTAAGCACTTGGGCTTCAGGCCAGTTATTTTACATTAAGAGGGTTGTGGTCTGCACTCTTGTGGTAGGAGGGACTGGATTCTGTCTTCTGAGCTGGGAATTTCTAGTCACAGGCTTATTGTGCCTACTTATTTGAACTGTTTCTTTCTGAAATTGGTGTGCCTTGTTGTTGTAGCATAGACCAGATTCAGGCCTGCTGAACCTAGCTTTGTTTGTATAACTTGAGCACTGATCCAGGCCATCTTTTTTTGGAGAAGGTTCCCCTGCTTCCTAGTAGCAGGAGTGTGCAGTTAGAACTTGTCTGATTGAAGACTGCTGAAACAGCGCTCAGTTTTGAGCTTTTTTCTGGTTAATTGGGTAACTTGTTTAAATCAGTTTGTTTTCTATTGTTTATATATTTTATATACATATATATATATATATATATATATATATATATATGTGTGTGTGTGTGTGTGTATATATATATATATATATATATATATATATATATATATATATATATATATATACACACACACACACACACACACAAAATTGCACTTTATTCATCTGCTTTTACTGTATTTGTGTTTCTTCCTACTTTATTACTAGGGGCATTGACTACAGCTCTGATCTGCGATATATAACAATAAGTATCCTTTTCTGTGCATTTAAAGTGTTTTTTTTATTGTAGCTGCTTTATTTTCTGAAAAAAAAAAACAAAAGAGTGTATATACATATATGTATATGTATATATATATATGTATATATATATATATATATATATATATATGTATGTATATATATATATATATATATATATATATATATATATATATATATATTGTTTCCTGCCTTTCTAAGCTAGTATACTCCAGTTTTCAGGTTAGTGCTGAATTCAGGACTGTTAAAATCTCTGTGTTTGCCCATACCTTACTTGGATAGAAGGAAGTTTCTCTGTTCACCTGTGAGAGAGGGGAGCTTTGAGCAGCCTGACTGTCCCTGGAGGAGTGGTTTCAGACCAGAAGTTAGTAGTTTATTGGCCATTTTGGGCTAATTTCTATCTCTTTCATTTCCCTGCTATAAATACAGCATTTACCCGGTTTTGCACGCCGGGCAGCGCCAGTTAGCTAGGGTAAAAGTATTTCCGGCTCCACAAAGTCTCCTCTTCAATTTTTCCCTTAGAACTAGACAAACTTTCAACTTAGAACTCAGGCCAGTCATTTCTCAGCCCGGCACTTGCTCAAAACTTATAGCAAGCACTTATAAACCCTAGCACTAGACCCTCCTGTACTGTACAGAAGGTTACTGTTAGCTACCTGTTGGGTGCCAGGATCCGCCATATAACACAAGCACTGAGGTCACTCCAGAACAAGTACAAATATGACTCTGTCATTGTCCATGTTGATGTGAATGACCTGAGCCGCACCTCCCTGGACTACATGAAAAGAGACATGGAAGAGCTCTCTGATCAGGTAGCCCAAGCCGGTATGACCCTGACCCTGAGTAGCATCTGGCCCTCACCAAGAATGATACCACAGTATAAAGATAAAATTCTCAATTTCAACAGTTGGCTAAGTTTCTGGTGTCATTCAAAGGGGATCCAGTGTCTGTCCACCTGGGATGACATGCTCAACAAGCCACGTTGCTTCACTAGAGATGGCTTGCACCTGTCACCCTTAGCTTTCGAATACTGGCCAAGGCTGTTGCTACCCCTATAGTGCCTTTTTTAGGCAAGGCTCAAAAGACAAACCCACCACTGTAAATAGCACAAGTAACAAAAAACTGAGGGTAATGCTACTCAGTGCAGAAGTCTAAACCTCAAAATGCACGCACTCAAGGCACTCCTCAGTATGGAGAAAATCGATACATGTGCAGTAACAGAAACCTGGTTTAAGGCTCCAGGAGAGCACCCCAGCACTACCAGGCTACAACTCATACCATACATTTCGGCCACAGAACCCAAACCGAAATACAAAAGGCGGGGGCATATCCATATTCATCAAGGATACCCACACTTCCAGGTTAGTGGCACAGCACGATACTTCAGAGATCATCCACGTGCAACTAACAACAGACAAAACTGCAATTTAAATTGTAGCTTGCTACAGATCACCCACCATGTCCCAGGACCCCAATTCCACATTTCTGGAAACACTGGGAAACATAAAGGTCTACCAAACACCCTAATATTGGGTGATTTCAATTACCCAAACATTAACTGGGAGAGCTACTCAAGTACTAACTCCCTTGCCCAACATTTCCTAGAATTTATAAACTCAAACGCCCTGGTTCAACTGGTCAACACTCCCACCAGAGGTGACAACATATTGGACCTGGTCATCACCAACATGGGCGAGCAGTGTTCCACACTGGAGGTCAACCCCTTACTGGTTAGATATGACCATAAACAAATCACTTTGGATATCCACATTCTGCCCCCACCCCCGGACAAGGAAACCACTGTGAAAAACTTTTCAAAAGCAAACTTCACGTTACTTAAGACCGAGGTGGAAAGTTTCAAAGCCCCCATGCTGAAGGATAATGCTGTCCAAGCTGCAAAATCTTTTACTAATGCATTCTACTGGCACCTACAAGAATGCATGGATCGTGCCATCTAAAGCAAAACCAAGACTCACTCCTCCAAGAAAAGGAAACCAGTCTGGTGGACTCCTGCCATAAACAAGTTATACAATAGAAGGAGGAAACTAGTACAGAAAAGAGTAAAATCCCAAGAAGGGAAGACATCCCTGATCAGTATCAGCAAGAAACTACGATCCCTCATAAAATCATCCAAGGCGAGCTTTGAAAGAAAAATTGCCAAAGACTCCAAAGATAACCACAAGGCATTCTTTAGCTACGTCAAGAATCTAAGTGGCAATGCTCAGATCTGCTCGGAGTTAGTGCAGAATGGCACAAAATACACTGAACCAACCGATATCTCCAACATCCTGGCAGACAGGTTCAGCGCAGACTTCACCCCAAAAGGGCCCATAACCATACCAGAAGAATGTAGACCCAGACACTCAGGTTAAAACAACCCTCTCTAAAGCCAAAAACACAGCATCAATGAGACCAGACGGTGTCCCAGGCTGCATCCTACATGAGCTCAAAGCCGAACTAACCCCCTCACCTAAACACACTGTTCAGACTCAGCCTCTCCATAGGCTGCGTACCCATAGAGTGGTGCACATCAATGGTTTTTCCGCTCCACAAAGGTGGAGCCACAACAGACCCCAGGAACTATCGCCCTATAAGCCTGACTAGCTTGGTCTGCAAGGCTAGGGAGCGCATCATCATGGAACTCCTTAACAGAGACATTGGGAACCTCCAAACACTGGACCCTACCCAGTTTGGCTTTGTTAAGGGCAGATCATGCCTCCTAAGCCTGGTGGACTTCTTTGAGACAGTTACCAAGGCTATAGACGAGGGAAAGGTGGTACACACAGCCTACCTAGACCTCGTTAAGGCCATCAACACCATTCCCCATTCTGGTATTATAGACAAGCTCACCAGCCTGAACATAAACCCCTATGTCACGAGTGGTTTGCCAACTAGCTCACGGACAGAGCCCACATGGTGAGAGTTGCTGGAGCTAGGTTCGACTCTAAACTGGTTACAAGTGGCATTCCCCAGGGCTTAGTCCTAGGACCACTCCTGTTCGGCATATACTTCTCAGAGGTACAGGCAAGCACAGGAGGACTATGGCTGACCATGTTCACAGACGACTGCAAGCTAGGGGCTACAGTTGACTCTCTCTCTAACACAGACATCCTCCAAAAGGGTCTCACTGAGACGGATACCTGTTGTCAAAATCATGGCCTCAAGCTAAATGCCAAAAAGTGCATAGTCATCCCCATTGGAAAAAAACAAAGTACCCGCAAACTACCACATAGGTGGTAGTCCTCTAAATACAGAAGATGTAATAAGGGTTCTGAGGTCCCAAGTAGATAGTAATCTCACCTTTAATAATCACATTGCCAATGTGGTTAGAAAATCCTTCTACGTGGCCCACCTAATCACAAAAGGGTTTGTATCCATATCAAAAGAGGTCATTGTGTCCCTCTACTCATCGCTCATCAGAACCATCATAGAGTACAACGCCCCATTTGGAATGTACTTTACAAGACACCTGCAACAGCTGGAAAGACCACAGAAGTACCTCACCAAGAAGATCACTGGCCTCAAACAGATGCTCTATGCAGCTCGACTGAAGAAACTCCAGCTGTACTCAGTTGTATACCGCCTACTTAGAGGTGATCTCTGCCTGACATACAAGGCCATGTCCAACCCAGGATTGATGGACATGCTCCACCTAAAGAAAACCTTATCCCCTCAAGTCACATGCTTTAGGGATCTAAACCTCACCACAACAATAAATAGGACGTGCTGGATGGATAGATTCCTGTCCCAGAGACTTCCCATGCTTTGGAACAAGATTCCAGTCTACATTAGGCAGAGCTCCTCACTAACACTCTTCAAAAGAAACCTTGACGAGTGGATGGGAAACAGAAAGTTTATCCCAGAGATCACTTCAGTGGCTGTGCTGGACAGAGGCACAGGGAACTAATCTAAGGGGGCAGCGAAAGCCAACACATTCTGGCTAGGCTTATAAATGCCTTCGGACAGATAGCCTAGTACCTACCTATGAAACTAACCTATGAACCTAAATTTCTTTGAAGACTGTGCTGCAGCTTCAACTATACGGGTTCACCTGGCTGCCATTTCAAATTTCCGTGATGGCTTTGGGAATTTTTCCTTAATCTCACATCGTCTATGTAAAGCTTTTCTAAAAGGAGTCACTCACATTAGACCTCCAATCAAACAACCTATAGAACCATAGAGCCTCATACTAGTCCTACAATCCTCGACACAGCCTCCATTTGAACCTGCAGCAACTTGTGACATCAAGTTCTTATCCTGGAAATCTTTTTTTCTGGTGGCCATCACATCAGCTAGGTGTATTTCCAAGCTCCAAGCTCTGTGCATAAAACGTCCTTATTTAATTTTCCACAAGGACAGAAAATCACTACGGGCAAATCCTTCCTTTCTTCCCAAAGTAATTTCTGATTTCTCTGTTAACCAGATTATTGACCTACCAGTCTTTTTCCCTACTTTTTCTAATAAAGGAGAGTACTGTCTGCATTCTTTAGACGCACAGACAGTTGAAGATTCTACCTAGATAGAAAAAACAATGCGCAAGTCAGACCAGCTATTTATATCATTCTCTGGTCCTAAAATGGGGAAGTCACTTTCTAAGATGACCTTATCTAAATGGCTCAGAGACTGTATACTCTTCATTTATCATGAAAAAACCTATACCGCAGAAAATCAAAGCTCACTCCACCAGATCAATGGCAACTTCTGTGGCGTTTCACTCGAGCTTCTGTGGATGATATCTGTGCAGCAGCAATGTGGGCTACTCCTCATGCCTTTATAACTCATTACAAATTGGATTTGGTCTCCAGGGGGAGAGCTTCATTTATTCTTCCACACGGGCCGCCCAGCTGACACAAGGTAACTGGGGACTCTGTCCCATCAGTGATGAATGAATGAAGATTAACAGCATCAGATAAAGAAGTTATGTCTTACCATAACTTTCCATCTGTGTTGTTGGTCTTCATTCATTCATCACCCCCCCCCACACACACACACACACACACACACACACACAAACACACACTTTGTAAATGTGTTGATACGTTACAAGAATTACAAGAAAAAACATTTTCTGGCTTTTCTCTTAATGTCACAGATGTCTGTAATACTACATTTAAGTCATCTTAAAATGTAAAGCAGTATAACAACAAGCATTTAAAGTTTAAAGTTTAGCATTTCAATACTGTAATGCTGTTTAGGTAAATTTTTCACACAAGGGGTGACAACTGCCTTTGAACCATTGACTGACCTAATTGCTCTGTTTTGCTGTGAAAGGCATAACATTGGAAGCAGCTGTAAGTTTGATTTGTTTCTGCAATAAAGACAATGGAAACTAGTTTCACACCTCCCTTGTCTTTATTACAGCAGCTGCTGTATGTCTGACATCAGCAGGACTAATTAGCTATATAAGACTGCCAGTGGTACCTGAATACAAGATTTTCTGTGTCTGTGGTATGCCATGCAGGTGTAAACAAATTCCTCTGCAAATTATATGAGAAGTTAAGATTAAAAAAAAAATGGATGTTTTTTCCTTTCCTTTGATTCTAAGGCAAATAAATGAAAGTTTTATAAAGTCTAAGCAGGCTTCTGGGACCCACCTACACAGTAATGGAACCATATTAAAGGGAAAAAAGCAGTCTAAAAGCTTAGTTAAACTATAGGAGAAGGTGGAGTTTCCCTTTAATTTCTTTCCAATTGTCTGGGAAAATTGGGGGAAATGCTAGCTTGTTGGTGGGCCTTAATGCGTAAGTAACTACATCTAAATTGTGTATGTTAAGAGGTTAAGCTAACAGCCTTGCCCTTTTACCTAACAAGTTAATGCTTGTAAGACTTGCCTTTTAACAAAGTCCATAGCTAGAATAGATGTGAAAGAAAAAAATTGTATTCATTATTCTGCTTTATTTCATACTCAGAGCAGAGATTTATGTTTTCCTTGTGTGAATTCACCCTGGTATACAGGATCTTAGCCGTCATTTTTTGGATGGGTACCTGCTCTGCAGACATTTTTTCTACTAATACTTAGGGTTGCCACCTATTAAGCAGAACAAAGTGGGACATGGTGGTGTGGCCAATATGACACTGACCATGTCCTCTACCATGACATCACCACAGGAGTGGTGAAGGAGATGCTGTTATGGGTACAACAGCTGGCTGGCTGCTGGAGTGCTAGCTAGCTGGCTGGCTGCTGGAGTGGCTAGCTAGTTGGTGGGAGTAGCAACAGGATGGATGAATGGCTGGAAGTATGGATTAATGGCTGAATGGATGGCTGGCTGGATGGATGGATGAATGAATGCATGACTGGATTGCTGGATGGATGGATGGCTCATTAAGAAAAAAAAAACAAATCTCTGTCTTTTTCTTTCACAGCTGTAGAGGTGCTAAAAAACAAACCGCTCTACAGCCACGATCTTTGCAGGGCTCTTTCTGCCCCAGTTCCCACCCCCTTCATGAATTGCAGCCAATTACTGCACTATTTAAAGCTCATGTACCTAACAGGAAATAGCTCTGCCTGCAGGTCCGGGTTGGTGATGTAACTGAATTGCCGTGGAAAAGCCAGAAGTAATTGCGGCTTTTCAACGGCAATTCAGAGCGATCAAAAAGCATGACTTTAAGTCCCACAACTTTGTACAGTGGGCAACAGGATGAAGCAGCTCAGCCCACGAGTGTCCCTCTGATAATGGGACAGGTGTCAACGTTACTACTACCTAAGGTCTTCCAACCCAATAACCTTATACTGCCATACAAGGTGAGGCCCCTTTGTCTCATATTTACGGGGGGTTGGGGGTCTCAGACAGAACATGCGTTTAGACTACAGTCTTCAGTTAATCTGTAGTTCCCATTCTGGAAAATCACTGTCTGCTTCCATTAGCCAGCACTGCCATCCTTTCCTTTTGAGATTCTCACTTCTCTGGTCTATTATTTTTCCTCTCCTCCAAACATAAAGATCTCTCCATTAAACTGAAGATAGCCACAGAATCTTTTTCTGCAGACCTTGCAGCGGTCACGAACCCCAGGAGAAGTCTGTAAAAGACAAAATGTAGAGAGACACAGCAGGACTGTGAGCAGATACTAGCAATGAAGAAGATTTATCTTTCCCTTCCTCACCAACTGATGTCCTTGTATAAGGTTTTAAACTTAATGCAGGAGAGAGAAAGTGGTCATTGACTGTTTTATTTCCACAAGGAAGGATGAAAAAAACATGTAGAACAGAGCATTTCATTTTGGTGGTTATACCCTTATATGATACCTTTCAGGTGTTAACTGGGTTTGGTAGCATTCTGATACTGCAGCCCCTGTACCTAGGAAGCCAAACCTGTATGTTCTGCTCCCTGAGGAGCGTTTGCTGTGAGCAGAGAGTTTGGTAGTGTTTTTATTGCCTTATCTGTGACCTTGAAGAAGAAGACTACCTTTCAGTTTCTGTCTATCACTAAGATTAGGAATCTTGAACCCTAGATAAGATAGGGTAGCATGTGTTTATGTATTCCATTCTGCCCATGAAGGCACTAGACTACCTGACTCAAATTCATTATTCTCAGAAGGACTTGTAGCACAGAATTTTAAAGAAGAACTACCTGACTCTGTATTAGAAAAAGTATTAAAGACAGTTCTTCTGCGGTTACTATGTTTGGCATACTGGTGGTCCAAGCTGTATATTTTGCAGCAGCTGAGTCTGCCAAAGTGTCAGGTGCTGTCATTCACATTATCCTGTTCATGGAAGATCTCAGAATAGTTTTTATAATCACCTTTCAAAGGGCCCTTGATGCCTGGTCTCAAAACTGAGTCCTTATAATGGAAAAAAAAAGGCAAACTGGTGTGGCTGTGGGTGTGAAGTTTCAGCCTTCCTCCCACAATGCTTCTTCACAAAGTTGCTAGGAAGTCAGCTGGAGGGAAAAAATCCAAATATTATTTTTAATGTTTAAACTTAACTTTCCTGTTTAGGAAAGTGTATTTTAAACTAGGACTATTATATTTTTATTGACTGTTGTGGGACTTTGCTGTACTTTTAAACGAGAACACACAATTTTTCTGACAGTTTAAAAGTTAATTTAAGCATTGTAAAACAATTTTTTTCCATGGAGAAACTGCACTTAAATTACTTTTTGGGATTGTTAAAGTGTACAATCTGTCCTTCCTTCCAGCCACAAAAGGAAAAAGTTAAACAGCATTTGCCACACAGCAGGCTAGCAGTTGGCCTCGGTCTCTTGTGGGTGGCTATGCTGTGGCCAAAGCTGGTTCCTCAAACCACTCATCTTTTTTCTTCAGATCCTTCTGGTGTTGTCTATACAGCCACAATGAATTAGGTATTAGCCATGTCCTAAGTGGGAAAAGGAGAGGATCTCTTGTTGGTCTTGAAAGAAGGGACATGGAAGGTGCCTCTGCTCAGCCAGAATGTTGTGCTTCTCCCAGTGGAAGCTATTATTGGCAGTAATAATCCTGTTTACCCCAACTTTCAGCAGAAAGCTAAACCTGTATCTTTTATATCAGTTTCACTGGACAGCAGTAGTTTGTTACATCTGTCTCAGGGTCTTGTACAGGCTATTGACCTTTCTTATGTGGTTTCTGATAAAAGAACAAGGGATGTTCATCGTGTTTCACTGTTGCAGTCATTACACTTGGGTACCTGCTGGCAGGCTACCTGCAGTCGGCCTGAATTCCAAAGTCCTGGTCCGGCGTCAGTTGCTGTTGCCTCTTCCCTGATGTCAGTGTGCCAGTGGTATATAAGATGCAGCCAACGCCATTTTCTTCAGTTTTTCTTGCCGCGCGGTTCCCGAAGCAAAAGTAGTTCGCAAGTGCCGGTCGGCCGACTCCTGAGATTTTCAAATTTGAATTTCAGATCCGAACTCTTCAATAAAGCTAAGTACCCCATTGGGGAAACTTTTTTCTTGCTCTAGACCGATGTCAGAAAAAGTTAATTGTATTTCTTGTGGGAAGCAAATACCTCCTAAGGATTTTCATTCTTACTGTATTCCTTGCCTAGGCCCTGACCACGACGTTGCTAGTTGTCAAGTTTTGTGCTAGATTTAACCAATGCAGTATTAAGCGTCGGCACGGTTTTGCTTTTCATTACTTTGGCCGAAGGTTTAACTATATAATGCCGTCAGAACAGCCGACGACCGGAGTTCATAAAAAGCGCAAGGAGAAAGAAAAGGACAGGCATCCAAGGTCCAAAATCAACGACGAAGCCTCTTCTAGGCCAGTCGCCGGTTCGCTGGTTCTCAGTGAGGTGCTTTCGCAGCCCCTGACACCCGCTACCTCAGAGGCACAGGCCGCCTCTGACTCCCACATGGAGACAACTAGGCCTCTTGGATACTCAATGTATTGGGCCTTCGGAAACAAATCCCTCAGATGGGTCCGGAGCCGCTGAGCAGGCATCGGCTTCTGAGGGTGTTTTCAGACCTACACAGCTTTACATCAAGCCAACTTCAGCATCCAAGACAATGACTAAAACAGCTTTAAAGACAAGGAAACAAGTACAGCATTCTCCAGGACAAACTTCCATGCCTAAGAAACAGATGCTCAAAATGGCCGAAGACCTAATTACTTTGATCAGGGGTTCCCATCCCCCTCCTGATAAGAGGCATAGGCAAGACACTAAATATGATTCCTCTGATCAGGTTTCCATTTCCTCTGACTCATCTTCAGAAGAGGGATACTCTATTCCTCCCTATGAGGATTCTGATGCTGAAGAATCTATTCCTTCAGCTTCTCCTGAGGATTATTCCTTTGGGGAAACCCTGCATACCATGAGGGAGCATTTCCACTGGGAGAACCAAGATTACTCAGAATCTAAGAAAAGGCTCAGAGACTTTCTTTTACTACCTCAGCACAGACCTCTTGCTATTCCACCTGTTCTAGACATTGTAGATGATCTATTTTCAGAGTCCGGACGGTCTCCTGACAGATACTACAGGGTTCCAGATTCTCGTAAATTTCTATATAAAAACCCTGCTGCTGACCCAGAATCTATATCTCAGGGTCCCAAAGGGGTCAAAGCCTCTACTGCAAAAAACCCTGTCCCCTCAGATAGAGATTCAAGGGCACTGGACAGATGGGGGAAAAAAGTTTACACTTCTGCTACCTTGGCTGTAAGGGCTTTAAATTGTCAGTTTCATATGCTTAAATATCAGCAGTACTTAATGTCTCTGCTAAAACAGAAAATGTTGACAAATTCTGAATGTTCTGAGAACAAGGAAATGCAGGATTTATTGCATGCAACTGAACAAGTGGGAAAACATACTTTGCAATGTGGTTTTGATTCTCTGGAGGCCTCTTGCAGGGCCGCTGTTACAGGTTCTGCCATTAGAAGGCATGCTTGGTTAAAGGAACAGACTCTGCCTGATCGATCATGTTAAAGCAAAATTATTGGATGCTCCATTACAGCATGCTACTTTGTTTGGTGTTAAGGCAGAAGAGGTGTTGAAGAAAATGGAGGATAAAGCTAAATCTATGCAGACAGTAAAGAATTTCTTACAGGTACAGCCACCCATATTTAGCAGGAACTGGCCTTCTAAGAATTGGTCCTTTCCCATGTGAGACAGGCCACAAAGAGGCAGATACAGGCACCCTAGAGGCAGTCAACAGCCCCAGGGCTCATACAGGCCCAAACAATGGGGTGCTTCTACCTCCAAAAGCGGAGAAGACAAATCACAGCCATATAGGAAACAGTCCCAATGACTTCCCTCTGCCAATGCCAAGCTTTTATCTTTTGGCAGCACCCTTAGGGGAAAAGCTAGCACTTTTTTCACAAAATTGGCACATGATCACCCAGGACAAATGGGTCTTAAATATAGTCTCTCAGGGCTACAGGTTCCACTTTCACACCCTTCCAAAGGCAGAAGGTATGCCAGACCTGCCACACAATCAATGGGCAGAGGCACAAAAACATCTCTCATGGACATGAGGGCTATTCAGCCAGTGCCACAACAAGAGCAGGGACAAGGATTTTACTCAAGACTTTTCTTAGTACCAAGAAAGGACAAAGCATGGAGACCAATTCTGGACCTGTCTATTCTAAATACTTTTCTGGATGTTCCAAAATTCAAAATGTTGACTCTGCAGCAGCTTCTGCCCATGCTGGGCAAGAAGGCTTGGCTTGTTACTTTGGACCTCAAAGAGGCATACCTGCATGTCCCAATCAGACAGTATTGCAGAAGATACCTCAGATTCATAGCTGGCTCAATGCACTACCAATTCTCTGCACTGCCCTTTGGCTTATCTACTGCGCCCAGAGTCTTCACAAAATGCCTGGCACCAGTAATTGCATTTTGCAGACAGAGGAATTCAGATATATCCCTACTTGGACGACTGCCTTATTCAAGCAGAGACCAAAGACAGTCTACTAAAGCATCTGGCGTTTGTAAAAAAAGATTACTAATTTGCCTAGGGTACACAGTAAATGAAAAGAAATCAAAACTAGTACCCTCTCGAGATAATATTCCTGGGTGCAGGCTTAAATACAACTGCCCAGATGGCTTATCTCACGCCAGATAAACAAAAGCAACTGACTTCTTACTTCGAAAGCATAGCAACAAAGACCCAGTTATCTGCAAGAAAAATTCTGCAGGCTCTGGGCTACAATGCATCCTGCATTCTGCTAATTCCCTATGCAAGACTGCATATGAGGAAACTACAATGGTATCTAAAAAGTGTTTGGACTCAACATTGCCACAGCCTGGAATCATTAATTTCACTCATTCCCTGCCTGCAACAGGAGTTTCGATGGTGGGCACAGGCCTGTCACCACAACAAGGGACAGCCATTCAGATTATGCCTGGGGGGCCCACATGGCAGGAAAATGTATTCAGGGCACATGGCCCGCAAGCCAAAGGTATCTTCACATCAATCAATCACAGCTTTCAAGGACCTACTTCATCCAGGACAGCTGCTGATAAAGACAGACAACACCACAGTCATGTGGTACATAAACAAGCAGGGGGGCACACATTCCTACCCCCTCTGCAGACAAGCCATGGTTTTGTGGAACACAGCATTGACGTACCAAGTACACCTGCAAGCATAATTCCTGCCAGGAAAAACAAATGCTCTGGCAGACGAACTAAGCAGAAACCTCATAGATCCTCATGAGTGGAAACTAGATCCACAAATCTTCAACATGATAACAAGGAAATGGGGATGCCCAGACATGGATCTTTTTGCCTCCCCTCAACTGCCAACTTCAGAGATTCTGCACAAGGACTTATCACAAACAAGCATGGAAATTGGATGCTTTTTCATTCAGCTGGAACAACCTTACAGTATATGCCTTTCCTCCACTGCCTCTCCTCCCCAAGGTACTCCTAAAGGTCAGACAAGAGAAGCCACAAATTATACTAATTGCCCCGGATTGGCCACACCAACACTGGTTCCCAATCCTAAGGAGCTTGTCTCAAGGCCCAGCCTGGACATTGCCTCAAATTCCTCATTTACTGACCCAACAAAACAATCAGATCCTGCACAGCCAACTCAGAACCCTAAATCTAGCTGCATGGTGGATAGTGTAACCATTCAGAATACACCTCTGTCTAATTGATGTTATTTTGGAGGCCAGGAGGCTCAGCACCAGAAAATCTTATGCAGAAAAATGGAAGAGATTCTGTGCTAGGAACCAGGCACAAGGAATTGGCAAGCTTGTTCCAAATATTCCTCAGATTTTACAATATTTAACTGAGATGCTGGACAAAGGCCTATCCTTCTCATCAATTAAGATCCATGCCTCTGCCGTTTCAGTTCATTACAATATGGACCCACCTATTTTTTCACATCCATTGCTTAGGCAATACCTCAGGGGGGCCAAAAACATAAGACCCCCAAGGAGAGCACCAATACCTGCATGGGACCTCAATTTTGTCTTGGAAAAACTCACACTGCCTCCTTTTGAGCCAGCCAATACAGCTGAGATAAAATTCTTATCATGGAAAACAGCTCTACTCCTAGCAAAAACTTCAGCAAGAAGAGTCTCAGAGTTACAGGCATTAATGGCTGTGGAACCTTTTATTATCTTCCATCCAGACAGGGTTTCCCTAAGGACAAACCTAACATTTATGCCTAAGGTAGTGTCCAGTGTGGCTCTTAACCAAACCATTCATTTGCCTACTTTTTACCCAAACCCACAGAATAAAGGGGAGAGACTTCTACATTCTTTGGACATACACAGACAGCTACGCTTCTACTTGGCCAAAACTAAAGCTTTCAGAAAGACTGAGAAACTTTTAGTGGCATATGCTGCAGGATCACAAGGAAAGGCCATCTCAAAGCAGACTATTTCAAAATGGATAGGACACCGCATTCGTTTCTGCTATTCACAACATGGCAAATCAGTGCCTAAGGGCATTAGACCACATTCTACCAGGGCAGCAGCCTTCCTCAGAGAAGTACCAACCAAGGATATTTTGGAGGCTGCAACTTGGACTTCAGTGCACACTTTTACTAAGCACTACCACTTACCTCTTTACTCTAAATCCAGAGCAGGCTTTGCCACTGCAGTTCTGCAGGGCCTCATAGCCACTCCTAATTCTATTTAGACCCAGCCGCCCAACCTCAGCTTTGGGATTCACCCCAAGTGTAATGACTGCAACAGTGAAACACGATGAACATAGTACAGTTGTGTACCTACCATAAATGTAGATGTTTGAGTGTATTCACTGTTGAAGTCCAGGTTACCCACCCACCATCCCCCTTTCTTTGCTGGGACCTATCTGTACTTCTCTATTCTATACAACCTATGTGGTGTATTTGCTTGTAGATGAAGGTAATGTTTATTTTAGTGCATGCTTTTTATAAGCAGTGTTTTTTAGCCTACCCTTTTGGGGGCACCTGACATCTGGGGCAAGAAAAACTGAAGAAAATGGCATTGGCTGCATCTTATATACCTCTGGTACACTAACGTCAGGGAAGAGGTGACAGCATCTGACGCCGGACCAGGACTTTGGAATTTAGGCCGACTGCGGGTAGCCTGCCAGCAGGATAACCCAAGTGTAATGACTGCAACAGTGAATACACTTGAACATCTACATTTATGGTAGGTACACAACTGTACTATTCCTCTTTCCCTGAAGAGATTCAAGAAAGTGAGTATGGGGAAGAATGTTTGGGACATTCTTCTCAGGTTTCTGACTCAGACTAGGAGGAGAGCATGTTATCTGATTTTCTCCGTCAGAGGTTCTCTTTCACTACAGTTTTTTTCCAGAGTATGCCAGTGTTTTCAGTGGGAGAACACTGAGGTTTCTCAGTCCCTCAGGAAATATTAAGAACTGTTTCACTGGGAATTCCCAGAGCCTACTGCCATCCACCCAGTGCTGGCAACACTGGAGGATGTGGATGTCACAGCCTGTGGTTTCCTTCGTAAGCTAGCCTGCTGCACCTAAAAAAGCAGATAGAACGTACTTCAGTCTTTCAAATTTTTATACACTTATCCCAGACCTGACCCAACAGCTGTAGTTTTAATGAATCCAGCTATTGCCGAAAATTTGAATTCTAATCCTTCAACTCTGACAAGGATGGTAAAACAGTTGAGAATTTTGGGGAAAAGTGTATGCTTCAACATGTTTTAATTTCTAGAATTGTGACTTGTCGGGTTTATATGTTAAGGTTTATTCTAATTGTGAAAGTATGAGGAATGTTTTGTCTGCAGTTCCCTCCTGTGAGGAAAGATGTGCTTTTTGTGGTTTAGTTTCTTCAATTTCTTGAGTTACTACTCATTGTTTAAAGTATGTTCATGACTCTGTAGATACTACATTAGAGCTGTTGACAGTGGTACTGTGTTGAGGATGTTTGCATGGCTGCATTCTCAGAACCTCCCAGAATATGTGAAAAATGAGATTTTAATGTCTGCTTTGGATAGATATTTAATTTTTGGACAGTCTGTTCCAGAGGTTATTAAAAATGTGATAAGAAAAGTAAGCTGATACATGGAATCTCTCAGATTTTTCAGCCCTCCTGCAAATTTTCTAAGGGATTTAGTACTCTTTCATTTGGTTTTGACAAGAAACAAAATAAGCAGTCTTGGTAAACAGTTAAAAACAATGGCAAGGAATTTCCAAAACGAAAGCAGGAACAACCCAGAATAAATGACAGTCAAATAAGGCAGAATGACTGTATAAGAGAGCTTGTCCCCCCTCCCCCTCCCCTAGCCTTGCAGCTGCTTATCCCATCCAGAAAGTCTGAACTTCTATGTCTGTCTTTAATTGTTGTTGTTGTTTCTTTCAGCTTTTCCCGGTTAGGGGTCGCCAAAGCGGAACTCCGGTCCGCTAATGATTGGTAGTTGATTTTTACGTGCCGAGTTACCAGCCCTTACACACAACCTTCAACTTCACTCATGTCTCCACGCAGAAGACGCTCTGGCTGAGAATCGAACCGGACAGCGTCTTACTGTGAGGCGACAACACTACCACAGCACCACCACCACGGGTATATATAGGATTATTTCAGACAAATGGGTTCTGAGGCTGATTCAGTAGAGTTACAAATGGCAGTGGGAAGAAATCCCTCCCTCCCAGGTGATTGTTCCACATCTACTAGACCAAATCCCTCTGTTCCTTCCTGCCCTACAACACCAGCTCTGGACCTTCTTTCCTAAATCAGTATGTGATTGTACCCAAGTTCAAAATGCTTTCACTTCAAATCCTGTTGCTCTTTCTTCCTCATTTATTTATTTATTGATTGATTGATTGTTTGATTGGTTGATTGTACCATAGGTTCATAGGAGGTTACTAGGCTATTGGTCCTAGGGCCTTTATAAGCCTAGCCATGTTATACCCTTGTTCCCTTATTGACTAAGTTGTATGGTCTATATTTGTAGCATGAGTCTATGATCAGCACTCACTGCCCTTATCCAAGAGGGACATAGGTGGCACCCCTGGTAACCTTAGATTTAAAAGATGATTATCATATTTCTACTCGTTTCTTAAGGGTTTATGTCTCTGGATCACATTATCAGTTCTTTGCCTTGCTCTTTGGTTATCCACTGCTCCAAAAGTGTTCAAAAAGTATCTAGCTCCTGTCAAAGCCTATTGCAGGCTACAGGGTATCTCTTTTTTCCATATTTAGAAGACTTGCTTATGTTTGCAGAGTATTTTTGATTGGCTGATTCATTTGGGTAAGGGATATCCTGTGCAGGCTGTGATTCTTAGAGAACATTCAAAAGTCTTTTTTGATGCCATCATGCAGGATTGTGTTACTGGGGATCTGTACAAAACGTGCGTCTTCTACAGGAAAAAAAAATAGATATGTATTTAGATCTATTTCAGGGACTTTCCACTCGTACTTCAGTCACTGTGAGGGGATACCTCAGAATTCAAAGTCTGTACCTCTGGAAAGACTCCACATGGAAAAGATACAGTGGTATCTGACATCTCTGTGGTTCCAGCACCAACAAACATTATCTTTACAGATACCAGTTTTGAGACGTATGAGAAGGGAAATCACTTGGTGGAGACATCTAATGTCCTTGAATCCAGGTATACCATTTACTGTCCTGCTCCAAAGTAGTCATTCACCACAAACTCCTTGGACTTTGCTTAGGGATCATTGTCATAGAGGCTAAAAGTACAAGGTGTCTGGGACAACAAAGACTGACACAATCACATAAATATAAAAGAAATGCTTTCTCTTATCAAGATGCTCAACTCTCTGAATCGCCTTTGGTCCCCAGGACCACTTCAAGTTGTTACAGACAATACCACAATGATGTGGTACATAAACAAGCAAGGAGCGACCAGGTCTTACCCCTTATGCAGACTATCCATGTTAACATGGGCTATAGCTTTACAGCACAATCTGTGCAAGTTTCATACATTCTGTCAGAGCAAAACTCTGTGGCAGACAAGCTGAACAGGACAATGGCAGACCCTCACAAATGGAAACTAGATTGGGGTTTTTTCCAAGAATTGATCCATCTCAGGTTATGTTTTGCAGGCGGGTATGAAGGTAGCCCTGAGCAATATTCTACCTTCACCTAGGACGATGCCGCAATGTAAACAAAAAAAAAAAGATTGATATCAAGAATTGGCTTGACTTCTGGTATCAGTCCAGGGGGGTCTAGTATCTTTCAGCTAGGGAAGACATGGTCAACAGGCCACACTGCTTTGCCAGAGATGATCTGTACCTATCTCCTCTAGGATTCTGGATACTGGCAAAGGCACTTGCCTCCCCATAATGCCTTTTTTAGGCAATGTCATAACAACAGAACTTATGATGCAACAAAATCCTCTCATGATAACCTTAAGGTTTTGCTGCTTAATAGAAGTCTGTAAACAGGAAGCTGCACTCTCTGGAAGCGCTGTTGACCTTGGAAGATGCTGATGTCTTTGCAGTCACCAAGACATGGTTCAAAGCTGCAGAGAGCACCCTAGCTTTTAGAAGCTATAATGTTTTCCACATGTTCAGACCTCAGTTCGAGTGGGAAAGAATCAAAGGTGGAGATGTAGCCATCTTCATTAAAGACAAACGCACCTCATGACATTCTTGAGCTACTCCATGTCCAATTAACTATAAGCAAAGTACCCTACAACATCATTGCTAACTATAGGTCCCCCTCCATGAACCAAGGAAAGCACACCGCGTACCTGGACTTACTGGAATCAATCACTGTACAGCCAAACACCACGGTCATAGGTGATTTCATTTATTTTTCCGTCAACTGGGAAACATACATGAGTACAAACATGCTCACTGAGATGTTCTTGGGCTTTGTCAGTAGTCAATACAAATGCTCTGGAACACGTAACATCCCCATAAGGGGCTCAAAATGTCCTAAACATAGTACTCGCCAACATGGGGGTCAGTGCACTCCCTCTGTGTGATGTCCTCCTTGGTAATATCAGCCCATATCTCTTTCAAAATAACTATTGGGCCTGACACCCCTTCAGGAATGAAAAAAAAAACTAAAAAAACTACAGCCTACTAAGTGATGGTATAAAAAGCTTCAAACCCCTCTGTATCACAGTCAGCAGTGACTCCTATGCAGAGATGTACACAAATGCCCTGTAAGCATTTCGACTTGGTAGTACATGACCAGATCAAAACCAGGTCCTCCTGAAAAAAATAAACCACCCTTGTAGACTTCAGTATAAACAGGTTATATAACAAGAGGAAGAAACTGTTGTCTAAGAACAAGAGGGAACTGACTCAGTAGAGGAAGAATTCCTTCCACAGTTTGACCAATCAAATCAGAAATGTCGTTAAGTCCTAAGCTAATTATGAAGCTAAAATAGCATCCCTAGCGAAGGAAAATCATAAGGCATTCTTTCTCTACATCTGAAATCTAAAAGGGAATGCCCAGCTATGTGCTGAACTGGTAGTGGATGGTACCACTCATACTATACAGAGGAAATTGCCAACCTATCTGATAGATTTGGCACAAACTTCACCCCCCCTGTCCCCACCAGCCATACCCCAAAGCATACCTGACACCAGTCCTTTACCTTTTATCTGTAGAGTACAAGTCACATCTCTGCTCTGCAAGGCCAAAACATGACTTCAGTAGGATCAGATTTCATCCCAGGTTGCTTACTAAACAATCTAAAACAGGACTTAGCAGACTCCCTGGTGCCTTCTTTAACCAGTGCCTGAGAACTGGCTTTGTTCCAGCAGAGTGGAGAACAGCAACAGTAATCCCCTTGCACAAAGGGGGGCCATCAACTGACCCTGAGAACTATGGACCCATAAGTCTAACCAGCCTTGTCTGCAAGTCCTTGGAAAGAATCATCATGGACCTTATCAAAAAGGACATAGGTGACCTTCATACTCTAGACCCAACCTAGTTTGGCTTCATTAATGGTCGATCCCGCTTGTTAAACCTGGTATACTCCTTCGAGAAAGTCACCAAAGCCCTGGATGAAGGAAAGACAGTGCCTACTGCCTACCTTGATTTAGCCAATGGCTTTTGATACAATTCCTCACTCAGATATTATTGAGAAACTCTCCTAGCTGGGGATTAACCTTTATGTCACTAGATGGATAGCCATTTGGTTCACCAGCAGAACACCTACTGTGAAAGTTGGTGACTCCACCTGTACCAGTAGACCAGTCACTAGTTGCATACCCCAAGGATTTGTGCTGGGCCCTTTACTGTTTGAAACCTATTTCTTGGAAGTCCAGTCATAAGTAGATGACTTTTGGCTTACCATGTTCTCTTTTTATTGCAAATTGGGTGCAGTCATAGAGTCCCCCAAAGATGTTAACATATTGCAGAAGGGTCAAAGCTCCAGCCAACTAGAATACGAATAATTTAGGCACAGATACCACAATGAAAAAAAGCCAACACAGGGATTTATTGATGATACCATATCCAAAGCAATACATGCATCAGATCAATATTCCAAACCACAAAACACTTAACTTTGTTACTGTGTTTTTTGTTCATAGTTGAACTTCATCAGAATAGCAGTACCATAAAACTTTTTTTTTCGTTGTGGTCTCTGTCCCTAAATATTCATATTCTAGTTGGCTGGACCTTTGACTCTTCTTGTTTGGGCACCGACTTTCCTTAATTGTGTGAGTTTCCTATATTGCAGAAGCGGCAAACACAGATAAATGATTGGTGTCAAAGCAACGGATTAAAACTAAGTGCAAAAACATGCATTATTATCCCCTTTGGCAAAGTGGAATTCCCAGTGAATTACAATACAGACAACACCTTCCAAGTTCAAATCCAATGGTGCGAGATTTGGGCACATAGGTTGTTGATAGCAATGTGAACTCTGACCATCTAATTTCCACAGTGGTGAAGAATGCTTTTTATGTTGCCCATTTTATAAGTAAGGGTATTGCATCCAGATCTAAAAATGTTATAATTTCACTGTACTTGACCCTCATCAGACCATTAACAGAGTACAGTGGTCCCTTTTGCATGACACCTGCAGCAATTGGAGAGACCCCAGAGGTTTCTCACCAAGAAAATACAGGGCCTCCAAACCATGACTTATGTGGATATACTGAATGCCTTGTCACTGTACTCTGTATCCTATAGGCTGCTGAGAGGCAACTTGTGCCCGGTTTACAGGGCAGACTGTGATCCTGCCCTAATAGAAATGCTGCACATCCACAAGTTAAATGGTACAAGACTTACTCACTGTAGGGATCTTAAGCTAGCCTGTGACATAAACAGATCATGCTGGAGAGACAGATACATCTCCCAGAGATTGCTGCTCATATGGAAAAAACACCCAATTCATGTGAAGTAGAGCTTCCATCTGACCCTATTCAAGCGCAACCTAGAGAAATGGATGGGTAACTGCAGATTAACCCTGGGGGTGACGCCCATTTCCCTCATAGGTAGGGATAGTCAGTGTTAATCATAGATTCTCTCTACGAATGGCACCCATCTCACCAAGGGCAATAGGGGCAACTCACGATTAATGTGGCTAGGCATGCAAGGGCTATATGGCTGTTAGCCTAGTAACCTCCTATGAAGAAATGAACCTATCTGTGTGCAGTTTCTCAAGTAGACCTTTTTTGCCTCCTCTCTGAGCAATCTGCTAGCAAAACTCTGCTCCAGGACTAATGCATTTTTAGTTCCTTGGACAGGAATGCTCCTGTATGATTTTCCAACCTTCTCTCTGACAACCAGGAATCCAGCAAGATCATTGTGTTGACTCCCTTCTGAATCAGGCAACAGTAGTTCTCCTTTCTTTGGAACTGGCCAGGGGTGAGTACCACAAGCTTCCTCACAGACTAGATTTACTCACACAAGAACTGTGGAGTTTGATGCATCCCAACCCTAAATAACTTCAACAGATGCCTGGATTATAGGGTGTTAATACCTTTTAGGCACTTCTTTACTGAGGACATGCAGCAGGTACTAATAGAGGCAAAAAAGCCTGCTACTAGAAAATCATATATAAGCAAATGGAAAAGGTTTTCTAGCTGATGCCTGTAAAGCAGCTAGCACCGAATTCAGGACTATGTTTCTCTGGTTTTACAATATTTGTATGAGTTACATTCCTATGACCCATCTTACAGCTCTATTGAGGTTTATTTTACTGTCATTTTAGCATGTCTGCCCATCTATCGCTAGGGGAGTGGATTTTAGCTTTAGATTGTTTTACTATTGGCCATTTTGGGCTGCTTCTATCCCTTTCAACTTTCTGCTTTAAAACCCGAGTTTGCCCGGGTTTGCACTTGTGTATTTCTCGGCGAATCCTCTTGGGGCATCCAGCAGAGAATTGCAGCAGCAGAAAGGAGAGAGTGAGACTTAAATTGCTAAAAAGATCTGTATTGTGCTTGTTTTTGGGCAGCCGCGGTGGTGCAGCGGTTAGCGTTGCTGCCTCACAGCAAGAGGCTCTCCGGTTCGATCCTCGGCTGGGGTGCCTTGTGTGTGGAGTCTGCATGTCCTCCCTGCGGTCACGTGGGTTTCCTCCGGGTGCTGCAGTTTCCTCCCACATTCCAAAGACATGCTGTAGGTGGATTGGACACTCTACATTGGCCCTAGGCGTGAGTGCTTGCGTGTGTGTGCCTTCTGTGGAAGGTTGGGTGCCGGGCTGTAAAACTCCACTGCCAGTCATGAGCGGACAGGTGATCTGCTGTGACGACCCCTAACCGGGAGAAGCCGAAAGAAGAAGAAGAAGAATTGTTCCATCAGCCTGTGACTTAACCTGTGTTAGACTTTTTACACTAAATGCTTCACTTCACAGGTATTCCGTAACTTTAGCTTCTATTTGTTTAACTTCCAGCTTACTAATCTTCTGTTCTGTGCTTCCCTTTGTTTTCTTATATTTTTGCATTGTGAAATTTCCATATCTGGGTGCCTTTGCCTGTATTTCTCTTCAGATATCTTTGGAACTGCTTTTATTGTATTGATTAGTTTAGCTTTCTCCTTTGAGTAAATATTGTGCTATATCTGATCTTTTTTTCTGTCTCGGGTCCATGTTTCTTTTTTATATCTTTCAAAAATCTCTGGATTTTGTTCTTTAGTTTTTTGCACTTCTCTGTTGCTTCTTTTTCCTCACGGCCCAAAGTTTCTTTTTCTGTCTAATGTTTTTTATGGATCTGTTGTATTGATGAAAGTAAATTGGCATTTGAAGTTTTTTACACTTTTTCTTGTGCAAGTTATTTTCTTTCCTCTAATTTCTCTCGTAATCTTTTTGAGTATTTTCTGTCTGGAAGTTCTGGGCTTCTTGCACAATAGTAAAAAATACATAGTCTCTAGAAACTGGCTATATCAGGAGGACCTGAGGGTTTTCCTGAGATTTCAGTCAATAAGGATGTTTCAGGAACCCTCATGGAGGTATGTTCATGGTCTTCTCCCCCCACTATTTCTTTGGATACTCCAAAGAAAAGACAAAAACAGACTTATCTCCTCTACCCTTCTGTTATCCCTGTTACTAGGGATCCTTAATAGGAGTGGTATAACTTTTCACTGGTACTTTTTAAAGTCCTTATTTCTTTTCCATCTACTCCCCATAAAAAAAAGGGAGACACTTCTTTTGGGGAAGATTCTTCTTCAGAATTTGGTTCTGAGCCCCTACATTATTTTTCACAAATGTATTTGCATTCTGTCACCAGCTTTCCTTATGTACCTTATTTCCATACTTGGCTCAGCTGCATATCTGGTGATAGTCCTCACACTTGCTGATTTGATTTGAGGCATTGCTGTTCCTCTTCAACTCAATCTATTTCTTCTTGCTGAGGTGCTAGAGCCTTGAGAGATTACTTGAACTCCTTTGCTTTCTCTCTAGTCAGCTTCCAGGTCTTCGGCCTAGTTTTCATTTGCTATAGAACCTCTCTGACCACTGCTTGCAACTAATTGCGACAAACAGGTTTTTGCTGTGAGTCACCTGTTTCACTGGGGTGACTTTGCAATCACTGATTCTACCCCAATGCCTTTTCCTTACTAGGAGAATGTCCATCTGAGTTACATGTTGTGTATGTGATCTAGTGACTGCCTCTCTTATTGAACCATATGTTGGCAGTCATCAAGATATTTACCAGACAGAAGTTTAGAAGGGCCTCTCCTTTATTCCTTTTGACCCACCCATGTGAACCCAGACAGTCCTCCTATCCTGATCTGTCTGCCCCAATATGTGCATTCGGGACACCCATTATCAACAGCAGTTCTTGTTGTCCTGCTTTATCTAGAAGATCCTGCATCTCTGAATGCACCTTTTTCCCTACAGCTGCTGTTTGAATGCACCCTTTTCCCCACAGCTGCTGTCTGAATGCACCCTTTTCCCCACTATGACAACCCTGCTGTGGGGCATAGGCTGAGATTATTGAATAATGCCCTATCCTTATGCTGGAGTCTAATTTCAATGAGTCTGTCACTAATTCTGATAACACCCCTTGTTGCCTTCTGAAGCCTATCCCTCACCACAGTTCCCACACCACTTCTAGCCTGTTCTCCTGAGTAGCAGACTTTCGATCCCAAGCCAAGTGGCTTTGCTGCATTGCCTTTCCATCTTGATTATTGGATACTTGGGATGTCCAGCCTCATCCTTGCTATTAAGTCATCCACTTAAAAGCCCTGTCCTGTCAGTGAACCTATATTGATGTAGCAATTCTTAGCTCATGTTTGGCAGGTTGATTAGTTTTATGTCCATCTTTCACTCAACAAGATATTCCACCTAACCCAGGTTGGGCAACTGGACACTGGCTGGCCAGTAGCTCATTGACCCAGAGCTGCTAGGCTTTATGGCAAGCGCACTCTAGCTAATAGTTGCATATACACCCCTCCCATCATTAGCAACAGTCCCTGGCATAGGTCAGAGTAGGCCGGGTCCTCAACTCACTTATCACTGACAAACACCCATACACATTTTTGGTGAAATTAATCAACTTGACCAAATCACCTAGATCCAGTTTTTACACCATTGAGTGGCTGGCCCTGACATGACTCGGTCTGTGATTCATGCTGTCCTATCTTAAGGATACAACACATTTGATGCCCAAACACCCCATTTAGTCTTTGCTGCTGCCCACAACTCCATTCGTGGGTGAGTTTGAGGTGAAAACAATGTGTTTAGGAGGTTGGAGGAACCTGACAGAGACACAGGGAGAACATTCAAACTCCATACAGGCATTAGCCAGAGGTTAGGAAAGAACCTTGTACCTTGTGTATGGGAGGCAAAGACCTTAACCATTATGCCAGCTTTAGACTTGAAGGACTCTTAATGGACAATACCACTGTCATGTGGTACATCATCAAATGGGGGGAAACTCTTACCATCTTTGAATGCTGGAAGTGATTACCTGGGACCTTGCTATTCACCACAACCTTCCAGGTAATTTGCATTCCTACAGAAGTCAACTCAGTGGCAGAGTACTTGAGCAGATTCAAGGAACACAATCATGAATGGATCAGGAGCAGAGAGGTCTTCCTGTAGATTACACATTTCTGGAGAACTCCCTAAGTTGATATCTTTGCCTCCACTCTGAACAATCATCTCAGACTGTTTTGCTGCAGGAACCCTTGCAAGGAAGCCTGGAGAATGGCTACTTTTTCACTTCAGTGGAAAGGGAAATTCCTTCATGCTTTGCCTCCATTTTCTGTTTTTGAAAGTTACTTCTGAAGATTCATAAAATCAGTCCCAAAATACTTTTGGTTGACCTTCCTTTGGCCCAGGCAACACTTGTTCTTCTTCATTTTTCATCTAGTTAAGGGCAGTCACCACATGTTACTCCACAGGATGAATTTACCTACACAATAAAAGGGCTGTCTAATTCCAGACTTGGAGGCTGAACCTTGCAGTCTAGATGACAGACTTCTAATTCCTATGCCACTGGATAAAGAGTCAGTATTTGGTCCTTCTTTTGAGGTGCTTAAAAAGTTTGATGAAAGGAGAAAGTTAATTCAAGGTTAGCCTTATTTTTCAGCCAACCTTGTTAAAATAAATAGAAACTTTTCTTCCAGTTCCGGTTCCTTTTTCAACAATCAGAATAAGCATTCCCAGCAAGGCATAGAAAGTAACATCTCAAAAGCAATGACAGCGAGGTTAAAAGAAGAAAAGGAGGGTTCTCAAAAAACAAAGGGCAAACTAAGAAAACAGAATGAAAATATGCCCCTTTATGTGCACCACCCTGTCAATCCTGTAAAGCTTTCCCAAAGTCTAGGTCTTTACTTTCCTCTGTGGCACTAGGTAACTTCAGACACTGGGTTTCTCAATATCATTCACATAGTATAGAACTGGCAGGAGGATACCCTTCCAAGAGATTCCACTTCATCCATCCAATCAGACCTCCCTGTTCTCTTATCCAATATCAGATTCTGTCTTGGGGGTGTCATCAAACCTATTCCCCTAGATCAAAGAGGGAAAAGATTTTATTCAGTAGTCTTTCTGGTCCAAAAAAGGGAACCTGGTGACCTATCCTAGACTGGTTTTGTTCTAAACCTTTACAATCTCAAAGTACAAAATGCTGTCTGTTTACAATATCTGTTGCCCCTCATGCTACCTCTCAGTTTTCTAGTAACTATCAATTTAAAAGATCCTGATCATCGCATTCCAATTCTCAGAGATTTCAAATGCCTTTTAAATTTTTCTGTATCTGGTTTGCATTTTAATTTTTCTTCTTTGCCCTTTGATTTGTCAACAGCTCCACAAATGTTTACAAAGTGCCTGGCTCCTGTGTTAACTTACTGCAGGCTTTTATATTTTTAATATTTAGATGAATGCCTTATTTTTGCAGATTTTTCCACAAGTTTTCAAGAATATTGAGCTTGTTTAAAAAAGCCTTAATTTTTCAGGTGGACATATAGAACTCTTCTCTCATTCCCTCTCATAGGATAGTGTTTCTGGGATGTCTACTGGAGACATCCTAATTGTGGAGTTTTTTCCTCAAGACAAAGTAGAATGTTAAAAGGAACATTTTGTGCTATTTTCCAACTGGACTTTGTCATCTGCCAGGGAAAATATCAAGATTCTGTTTTATGGTCTCTGCTGTTCTCATGGTTCCTTTGGCAAGACTTCACATGAGGAAAATTCTGTGGTTCATCAGATCATTTTGAACCCAAAACCAGCACTGACTCATTTTTGATTCCAGTGTTTGGTTTGTGAAAAAGAAGTTACTCTAGTAGGTGAATCAGTTCTCTCTCATAACCCAGGTCTCCCGTTTCCCCTTCAAGTCACAGTTCAGTCTGTAACCACAGATGCAACCAGCTTTGGCTGCGGAGCAGTATCCAGGGGTTGAATAACCAGGGCCTTTGAAACCAGCAAGACAAATTAAAACACATAAATGTCAAAGAAACAGTTGCTATAACAGCTGCTCTCAGATCTCTAAACCATCTTTGGAATTCAGGCTGTCTGCAAGTAATCACAGCCAACACCACAGTGATGTGGTACATAAACAGGGGAAACCACATCCTACCTGTTTTGCAGACTAGCTGCTGTAGGCTGGGAACTAGCAATTCAGCGCAGTCTGTCCCTCCAGGCTATGTGCATTCTGTCAGACCAAGACATTATTGTTGACAATCTAAGCAGAACCATAACAGACTTTCAAGAATGGAAGTTGCACCCCAGAGTCTTCCAGGAATGGATCCATCTGTGGGGAAATGCTTAAAGCTTGGCTTTGGCCAAAAACAGATAGCTAAAAATGTTCTGCTCTGGAACTCCTTGCACACAGTCCTGGAAGACAGATGTCTTTTCATTCCCATGTATAGAAATGTTCCTGTATGATTTTCAACCCCTTCATTTGATAACCAATATTCTTTTAAATATTCAACTCCCCAAAGATGGAGTGACCCCTTCGTTTGATAACCAGTATTCTTTTAAATATTCAACTCCCCAAAGATGGAGTGACCCCTTCGTTTGATAACCAGTATTCTTTTAAATATTCAACTCCCCAAAGATGGAGTGACCCCTCCATTTGATAACCAGTATTCTTTTAAATATTCAACTCCCCAAAGATGGAGTGACCCCTTCGTTTGATAACCAGTATTCTTTTAAATATTCAGAAGAACTCCCCAAAGATGGTTGTAGTGACTCCCTTTTGGTTTAGGCAGCAGTAGTTCTCCCTCACAAAATGGTTTACTAACACAGGTGGCTTCATATATCCCAATCTTTAAATTCTTTGACTCCCTGGATGGTAGAAGTTTATTAACTTTTAGACACTTTTTTGAGGGTATGCAACAGGTTTTAAAAGAGACAAAGAAACCTACTATAAAATTGTATATAGATAATTAGAAAAGATGTTCTAGTTGGTGCTAACTCAAGAACTATAATCCCTTTTGGGCACTGTCTCATTTGGTTCTACAATATTTATGTGAGTTGTTATCCTTTGTCCTTTCTTACTGTTTGTCGAGATTCCCTTCTTCGACATCTCTGCTTGCTTGCCCTTAGATTTCCCCTTTTTACACCACCTTAAGTGAAACAGTTTCTGAAGGGGCTTTACCCATTCATCCACCTAATAGGCATGGGATTTTAATTTTTTTTACTGGAAAAACTTTCTTCTGAACCTGCTTGTGAGCTGATTTGAAGTTTTTATCTTGGAAAATAGTGTTACTCATTCCCTGACTTCTGCAAGAAGAGTAACTGAGTTACAGACTCTCATAGTGAGTCATTCCTATCTCATTTTTCACAAGGACAGGGCAACTTTGAGAACAAATCCTTCCTTTATTCTTGGGGTTATTTCTGAGTTTACATTGAGCAAAGCAGGCAGTCAATCTCCCTGCTTTCCTTCTGAAACCTAAAAATGAGAGAGAGAGAATTTTGCGCACTCTGGATGGATGTCCACAGGCAACTCAGATACTATATCGACAAGACAGAAACCGTCCGGACTTCTGATCAATGGTTTACATCTTGTGAATGAAAGAAAAATGAACAGTCAGAGTTAAAACAGACTGGTTGTCTTATACTTTTGTTTTTTTGTTCTAATCGTAATAAGACACTTCCAGATAAAGTCAGAGCCTACTCTGCCAAGGCTGCGGTCACTTCTCTGGCTTTTTGGTAAAGGGTTGTTGACTAGAAATATACCAAAGGAAGTAACTTTTACCAAACAATACAGATTAGATTCCTTCTCTAGGTCCAGAGCAGGCTTGCTAGGAGTACTGTTTAGGATTTTGTTCCTTTTGTCTCTTTTCTGAGTCGTCCCATATGGCTTAGGCTACTGCAACAGTGATCTAATGATGACCAGTGTACAGTTGTGTAAGCAAACTTACCGTAAGAGTAGATGGTTGGTTGAATAGATCACTGTTGCAGTACATTCCCAGTTCTTCCATCTCCCTTTTCTTTACTGTTCTATGCCAGGGGATGGGATTTTTGTTATATCTGTTCTCAGAAAGTTGTGAAGTTTTGGCCTCTAGCCACTGATTTTACAGTGCTGTTGTCAAGCTGTACAGTGGCTAGGACAAGCAGATGGTGACCTAAAGCAGGGGTTCCCAAACTTTTTCGATTCTCGGTTCCCTTGCTGAATCCAGGTTTTCCCAAGGTGCCCCCCCATGGTGCGCATAAAGTGCATATTTCATTTATTTATTTATATGACGTTTGTTTAATGAGGCTACCCAACTAGACTAGGAGACCTGGGGAGAAAAGCTAAAGTACAATAAAAAGACAATTACCAAAAAAAGTGTACATTCTGCTTAACAGCATAACACTGATCTACTATGGTTGAGAGGTAAGCAAACCTAATAGCAACCTTATTAAATTTAAATTCATAAGAGCTATATTTAAAATCTGTCCCTGTCATTTGGCTCTGCCCAGCATACCTCTCAACTGTATAGATTTTTTGCAGAATGTCCAGATTTTTGCCTCATATTTTTGGTCTTTTTCTCATAAAATTGTTGTTTTCTGGCAAATCACTGGTAGATCATTGAGGTTGAATTCAGAAAATAATGACAGACAGTTGAGTTTCATACGTCATACCGTTCAGAAAATTCATGCTAATGCAAAACCTGCATTTCTATCGACTTTCTAAGTTTGTGAGAGCAGCACTTAAAAGGGTCCCTATTTTGTGTTTTTGTACCCCCACTGTTTTTGGCTTGGTCCAGATTTCTTGATTTAAGAGGGTGAGAGGTATGTGCCCATTGGTATGGTCCAAACTTACACAGACCTCATTGCTGCTGCTGCCAGGGATCACTCTCCCTCTTCAGTCTTTTTCCCCGCGAGACACACACACACACACACACACACACACACACACACACACACACACACACACACACACACACATCGCTCTCACTCTTTTCCGATCTCTCACACAGTCATATTCACTTCCTCATTCATACCTGCATTCACACACACATCACTCTTACTCTCCCAATCTCACCATACCTCTCAACCTCTTAAAAAATCTAGACAAAGCCTAAAATGATAGAGGAACAAATGGGGACAGATTTTAAATATTGCTCTTACAGACTTAGAAAGTTGATAAAATAATAGGATTTGCATTAGCATGAATTCTGTGAAGGATGTAGTGTCTTAAACTCAAATGTTTGTCATTATTTAATGACTTCAATCCTCAGCTATTTGCCAGAAAAGTACAGATTTTAGGAAGAACACACCAAAATATGAGGCAAAAATCTGGACATTCTGCGAAAATCGGTACAGTTGAGAGGTGTGAATCACACACTCACACACACACACACACACACACACACACACACACACACACACACACACACACACACACACACACACACACACACAGTCACTTACTCATTCATACCTGCATTCACTCTCACATCGCTCTGTCTCCCGATCAAACACACAGTCACCTCCTCATTCATACCTGCATTCACTCACACATCGCTCTCTCTCTTTCTCTCTCCCGATCAAACACACAGTCACCTCCTCATTCATACCTGCATTCACTCACACATCGCTCTCTCTCTCCCAATCAGACACACAGTCAATTCCTCATTCATACCTGAATTCATTCACACATCGCTCTCAATGTCTGCCACACCCACAAGCCACACACCCACTTACGCATTCATTCATTCATACATCCCTCTCACTCTTCCGATCTCACACATACACACACACAGTCACTTCCTCATTCATACCTGCATTCATTCATTCACACATTGCTCTCACTCTCCCGGTCTAACACATACACACACACAGCCACTTCCTCATTCATACCTGCATTCATTCACACATCGCTCTCACTCTCCCAGTCTCATGCACACATACAGCCACTTCTTCATTCATTCCTGCATTCACACACACACACACACACACACACACACACACACACACACACACACACACACACACACAGCCACTTCTTCATTCATTCCTGCATTCACTCACACCACACACACACACACACACACACACACACACACACACACACACACACACACACACACACACACACACACACACACATACACACACACACACACACACACACACACACACACACACACACACACACACACACGCACACACACACACAGCCACTTCTTCATTCATTCCTACATTCGCTCACACTTGCCGCAAAGTAATAAGCTTAGCTGCAAAATAAACCGCAAACTGTTCGCGGTTTATTTTTCAGCTAAGCTTATAAATTCGCCCCTGTGAGGGAGCCATGGCTCCCCAGGGCGCTGCGGCGCACACTTTGTGTACCCCTGCCCTAAAGCATTGGTGGCTGTTTGGCTGGTCTATTCGTTTGTAGAATATGTCCCTTATAGCTTAGACTACTGCAACAGTGATCTCTTAAAGCATCTACTGTTATACTAAATTTAATTACACAGCTGTACTTTTACAGATATAGCTTTGTTTTATCTTCATTCATTTTGTCCTTAAAGCACTTGAAATGGTCTTAGAATGTTCCCCAACACTGAATGTTTTTTCTAGCCTTTTCAAGTGTAAAATAATATAATTTGTATATAAAGTAACTTTTCTTGATTGCCATGCCATTTATATCCTTGAATTTGTGAGTCCCTTATTTTCTTTGCCAATGACTGTTAGTGTAAGCAAGTAACGTGGGAAGTAGACACTCATGCATTGTATACACAGATTGTCTGAGAAGAGTCCTTCAACCTTAATTCTTGCCCCAACCCTTCATATATCTTAGTTAATCCCATTATTCTATCAGAGAATGCAAATGCTACAATTGCCCTACACATAAAATCTTAGCTGACTCTATTAAATGCCTTTTCTGGGTCTGACCCATTAATAATAATGGAGTTTTCTTACAGTCTTCTTCCCTCTGGATCATCACTGTTCTATTAATGTTTTCAGAGGTTTTCATCCCCTCCACATTGATCCATATCAATCATTTTTTCATGGTTATATGTACTTTTTTGACCACATACCAGGGCAAGACAATACAATGTCCCGCGGTGGTGGTGCTGCGGTAGCGTTGTCGCCTCACAGTAAGACGCTGTCCGGTTCGATTCTCAGCTAGAGCGTCTTCTGCATGGAGATATGTGTGAATGGGCGCACCTTCGTTGAAGGTTGTGCGTCAGGGCTGGTAACTCGGCACGTAAAAATCAACTACCAATCATTAGCGGACCAGAGTTCCGCTGTGGCGACCCCTAACCGGGAAAAGCCAAAAGACACAAACAAACCAGGGCAAGACAATGAAGTGGAACTCTCCTTCTGTTCAAGCTACAGTTAAATGTCCAACTACTAGCACAAGGAAAGAGTAACATAAATAATTATTCTAACTGGCTACTTGTATCCATTCTCTCCCACAAGAATACAATACTACATCTCACTGTAGCATGTCTACTACCTCCCTCTTCACTCCCCAAGCTAAAGAAACTACTAAAAGAAAAAAAAAAAACTTCCTCCCCAAATAACATTAAAAATTTCATACTGCTTGGATAGTTAAATCTCAACCTGTTCAGTTACACCTCCAATGACGTGAATACTCTTCTAATGCAGTTCAACCTCACTTAGATTGTATCTCACCCGACTAGACCCAACATTACTACATCTCATCACTCCCTCCTAGATCTCTTAAGTAACAAATCTCCTCTTATCTGAAATCACCATCCATACTCCATCTTTCAGTTACCACTCTCCTATTATTTTTCATATCCATCATCCATAAGTAAACAGACTTCCAAAGCTCATAACTTTATGTAATAAATCACAGGATAACATTAACAAACTTAAATCCACCCTCTCCTTAATTGACTGGTCAACTTTTTTGAACTCATCTGACCCTAACGCTGCTGCAAAACTATTCACCTCTGTATTGACCAACCTGCAAAAGTCCTGCTACCCAGTAATCCAAAGACTATACAAAGCTAAAACTAACAACTGGTCAACCAATGAGCTTAAAGCTGTTCTACAACTCAGAGACAAATCGTAGCATTTTTGGAAAACATTTTCTACTATAAACAGACAGCGCTACAAACAGGTATGCAACTTTGCCAATGAAGCTGTATGTCATCATAAAAGTCAGTCAATGAAATCATACCAAATCCGAGTAATAAAATCACCCAAAAACTTCCAGAAAGAGGTCAGCTGTCTTACAGAATGGAGGACCCTTCCCTCCATGAATTCCACATCCACTCACCTTTCTGCCTGACTTGTTTTTTTTAATTTAAGCAACTTCCCCAGCCCTTTCCATAGTCAATCTCAAATTGCATCTGACACTCCCACCTCTCCTCCATGTCTCCTTACATTCTACTTCAGAACTGTCACATCCAAGGGCATCTACCCTCTGCTTGAACATATTAAACTTGATAGCCCCCAGTACTGACAGCCTTCACCCATGGTTTATACTGCAGAGACATCGTAACCCCATAGAAACACATCTACATCCCATGTATTACGCTTAATATTATGCCTGGAAGAATGCCATCTTAAAACCACTCCCTAAGAAACCCAATCCCTCCAAACCATTAGACTTTTGTCCCATTTCTATTCTCCCTATCCTAGGAAAGATTCTGGGAAAAATACTTGATTTGCAATTCATTCAATACATCAACCAGTACTACCTCCTCTTTCAAAAGCAGCATGGCTTTTGATCTGGTTTCTGTACATCTGCAGCTGTCTGGACAGTCAGCAACAACATTCTTCTTGGAATGGACAAAGGCCTAATTACTGGAGTAATTTTTATTGATTCCATCAGAGCTTTTGATCTTGTTGATCACTCGGATGTCCTTCAAGAATGCAACTGCAGTCCTGACATATGGGTTGTCCTGCCTCAGGCAGCCCTTCGGTCGGCCGGATTCCAAAGTCTGGGTCCGGCGTCAGCTGATGTCGCCTCCTCCCTGACGTCAGAGCGGCTGGAGTATAAAGGCATCCGCCGACGCCATCTTCTTCAGTCTTTCCTGCCGCGCGGTGCCCGAAGCAGAAGTAGTTTGCAAGTGCCGGTTGGTCAGCTCCTGTGTTTCAGTTACCGAAGTCATCTAAAAGCTAAGTACCCCGTTGGGGAACATTTTTTCTTGCCTCAGCCGATGTCAGAAAAAATTGAAAAAGTTAATAATTGTTTGTCTTGTGGTAAACAAATACCTCATAAGGACTTCCATTCTTACTGCCTCCCTTGCCTGGGCCCAGACCACGACATCTCAGCCTGTGCTGCCTGTGCTTGCTTTAATAAGCGCACACTCAGGCGCTGGGCAGAATTTGCCGAAGACTTTTTTGGCGAATCTTTCGCATATATCATGTCGTCGGAACAACCGACAGCACAAGCTACCAAAAACCGCAAGGACCGGGACCGACATCCTCGGCCCGCGTCGTCCACTGATACCACGCCTAAGCCCTCCGCGAGTGCATCGGTCCCTTCGGAAGTGGTAATTCAACCGCCCCAGGCCAACAACATCGGTTTAACGCGTTCTTCGGTCCCGGAGACTACAACGGTGCCGGTTGTTGATCTCCCACCAGAAACCGAAGCTCTAGATTTACCCGACACCATTCCTGTGGACAAGGTTACCCCTGCACGTGGGGCAGCTAGGCCTCCGGTATCCATGTCCATCAAGGCCTTTGCACGTGCTAAGGCTGCCAGCCAGGCCAAGGCCCATTCTAAACCTACTGCTCAAGGCCCCCCTTCTGATAGACAGAGGTTCTCAGCCGCCTGCAGATAAAAGGCCTAGAACTGAGCAGACAGACACCCTCTCTTCAGATAAAGCCTCTGGGGATTCAGAGCACTCAGATACCCAGGAAGAATCCTTCCAGGCCTATGAGGACTTGGATGCTGAGGATTCAATTCCCTCTGCCTCCCCTCCAGAGGATATTTCTTTTGGTGAAGTTCTCCACTCCATGAGAGAACATTTTCAGTGGCAGGGTCAGGAATTTTCTGACTCCAGGAAAAGGCTACTCACCTTCCTTAAGCTACCCCAACACAGACCTTTAGCTATTCCTCCAGTGCTGGATGTCCTTGATGTATACTCAGACTCCAGTGCTTCGCCTGATTCTCTCCCTCCTGCTCCTGTCAAGCCTGACAGATATTACAGGGTCCCTGAAACCCATAAGCATCTCTTTAAGACCCACTCTGTGGATCTAGAAACTATTTCACAGGGCCCCAAGGCAGTGGCTACTTCCTCGGCCAAAAACCCTCTGCCCGCTGACAGGGAAGCTAGGTCCCTGGAGAGATGGGGAAAAAAAGTTTATACCTCTTCCACCCTTGCCATAAGGTCACTTAACTGCCTTTTTCATATGTTTCAGTATCAGGATTACTTAATGGATGATTTGCAGAAAAAGTTAGCCTCTCCTGAGCCTATAGATAGAAAGGCATTGCAGGATCTGGTTCATAACACTCAGCAGGATAGCAATCATTTTCTTCAGTGTGGTTATGATGCATTGGAAGCTTCATGTAGGGCAGCCATGACAGGGGCCGTTATTCATAGACATGCTTGGTTGAAAGAACAGCCTCTGCCAGACCATATTAAAGTTAAGCTCCTGGATGCACCTCTGGAAAAACAGAAGCTTTTCGGTTCTAATGCACAGGATGTGTTGAAGTCTATTGAGGAAAAGCCTAAATCAGTACAGACTGTCAAGGATTTCCTCCAGGTTCAGCCCCCCCAGATTCAGCAGGAATTGGCCTTCAAAGAATTGGTCATTTCCAGACTCAGACAAGTTACAAAGGGGAAAAAACAGGCGTGCTCGAGGTAGAGGGCAATACCGAGGCTGCTACAGGGGCCGCCAATGGCAACCACCAAATCAGAGAAGTGGTGCAGGGAGTTCACCTGCACCACAGGGACAATCACAATGACTTGACTTTCACTCCGCCTACCAAGGCTCAAAGAGAAGCACCTCTAGGTGGAAAATTATCCTTATTCTCAAAGAACTGGCACATTTTAACCAAGGACAAATGGATTCTGGACATAATAGACAGAGGTTACAGGTTCCACTTCCACACCTTACCAACGAGACAAGGCATGCCAAACCTGCCACAAAATCAAAGGGCAGAGGCTCTCTTACAAGTTTCAAAGCTGTTACAAATAAAAGCTATAGAAAAGGTTCCTCCTCAGGAACAAGGCCAGGGATTCTATTCAAGACTGTTCCTTGTTCCAAGAAAAGAAAAGCAATGGAGGCCTATACTGGACTTGTCCATTCTAAACACCTTTCTCATTGTGCCAAAATTCAAAATGCTGATGTTACAGCAACTCCTTCCCATGCTGGGCAAGGGGTCTTGGCTGGTTACTCTGGACCTCAAGGAGGCATACCTGCATGTCCCAATCAGACACAGCTGCAGAAGATACCTCAGATTTCTTGCAGGAACAGAGCATTATCAATTCTCAGCATTGCCGTTTGGCTTATCTACTGCACCCAGAGTGTTCACGAAATGCCTGGCATCAGTAGTTGCACATTGCAGACTCCAAGGGATTCAAATATACCCTTACCTGGACGACTGCCTCATACAAGCAGACAGCAAACAAACCTTGGTAAAAAACTTGGACTATGTCATTCAGTTGCTACAGGCTTTGGGATACACAGTCAACATTCAAAAATCAAGGCTATTGCCATCCCAAAAGATTATTTTTCTAGGAGCAAACCTGGACACACAATCACAAATGGCTTTCCTCACAGAGGAGAAACAACAGCATTTACCAGATTACTTCAAAAGCCTAGCAAAAGTTACCCAGCTGACCGCAAGGAAGATCCTGCAGGCCCTGGGTTTCATGGCATCTTGCATTCTTCTCATCACTCTGGCAAGACTACACATGAGAAAGCTACAATGGTACCTAAAAAGCTTATGGTCTCAACACAGCCACAACCTAGAAGACGTAATACCACTCATCCCATGCCTGCAAAGGGAATTTTTGTGGTGGGCTCAAGCAAGCCATTTAAACCAAGGCATGCCTTTCAACAAAGTTCAAGCAAGTCAAACCATTACAACAGACGCCTCAGATCATGGATGGCGGGCACACATGGAGGACAGATGCATTCAAGGTCAATGGACTCTCACGGAAATGCCTCTGCACATAAATCAAAAAGAGATGTTGGCAGTGATGCATGCAATAGAAGCCTTTGGAAAATCTCTTCAACTGGGCCATCTGCTAATAAGGACAGACAACACCACGGTCATGTGGTATATAAACAAACAGGGAGGCACTCACTCGTATCCCCTCTGCAGACTAACAATGGCTCTTTGGGAAAAGTCCCTGAAACTGAACATTCATTTGCAATCCCAGTTTGTTCCGGGCAAGGACAATGTTCTGGCGGACAGGTTGAGCAGAGATTTCGTGGATCCACACGAATGGATGCTGCATCCACACATTTTCTCACAAATAACAACTGCATGGGGAAGACCGGACATAGATCTCTTTGCTTCTCATCACAATCACCACCTGGACAGGTTCTGCTCAAGGACACACCATCCTCTAGCCTGGAGAACGGATGCTCTCTCCTTCAGCTGGAATGCCCTAAAAATCTATGCATTCCCTCCTCTACCACTACTGACCAAGGTGTTACTGAAGATCAAAGCAGAGCAACCAAAAGGAATGTTGATAGTTCCAGACTGGCCAAGGCAGCATTGGTATCCCTTGCTACTGAGCATAACTCACACCAAACCGTGGCCCTTGCCCCAATGGCCACTGCTCCTAACTCAACACAATTACAGGACTGTTCATCAAAACCTGCAAACATTACAACTGACAGCTTGGAGGGTTACATGACTTTGCCCCATGTCCCCCTCTCTGAAAAGGTTCAGGAAATCTTGCTGGAAGCACGCAGACCTTCCACCAGAAAAACCTATTCGGCCAAGTGGAAGAGATTCATCATCTGGAATGCCAAAAAGGGCCAGGATGCATTAGTAATGAACATACCTCAGATATTAGAATACTTGGCAGAAATGTTTCATAGTGGCCTCTCATATCCTTCCATTAAAATTCGTGCTTCAACAATCTCAGCAAATTACAACTGTGACCCACCTGTGTTTTCGCATCCCTTGCTAAGACAGTTTCTAAGAGGGATAAAGAATATCAAACCTCCCAGAAAACCACCAGTTCCTGCATGGGACCTCAACTACGTCTTGGAAAAATTAACTCTTCCTCCTTTTGAACCAGCAGCATCTTCAGAAATGCAATTTCTCTCCTGGAAAACAGTCTTCCTGTTGGCATTTACCTCAGCAAGAAGGGTCTCGGAGATACAGGCCCTCATGGCAGTACCTCCCTTTCTCATCTTTCATCAGGACAGAGTTTCTCTAAGGATCAATCCTTCATTCATGCCAAAAGTGATATCCAGGGTGTCTCTAAATCAAGCAATTCACCTGCCTACTTTCTTCCCCAATCCTCAAAATAAAGGGGAAAAGCTGCTACATACTTTGGACATACACAGACAACTACGCTACTACTTGGACAGAACAAAGACCACCAGGAAGTCTGACCAACTATTTGTAGCCTATGCTGCCGGAGTACAAGGAAAGGCAGTCTCCAAACAAACAATTTCAAAATGGATTGGACACTGCATCAGATTCTGTTACTCCTTCCATGGAAAGGGTGTGCCAGCCAATATTAGGCCACACTCAACCAGAGCTATAGCCACATCCACAGCCTTTCTAAGAGGAGTGGCTACAAAGGACATTCTAGAGGCTGCTACATGGAGCTCCGTGCATACATTTACCAGACACTACAACCTGCCTTTATACTCCAGATCCCGAGCAGGTTTTGCATCTGCAGTCCTGCAGGGTCTTTTAGCTACACCATCCCTTGCTTAGATCCTACCACCCCCAGCTTGGCTATGGTATTCAACCCATATGTCAGGACTGCAGTTGCATTCTTGAAGGACATAGTACAGTTTTGTACCTACCATAAATGTAGATGTCCGATAGATATGCAAATGCAGTCAGGTTTTCCTTCCCTCCAACCCCTCTGCTTTTTCCCCTTGGGTCCATTCCCCCTCTCCTTTTTAGCTGGGGTTATCTATTATGATGTATCTGTTTATTACTGTTGTGCATGTCTGGAATTTTTTGCTTATCCATTCACAAATTTAGCCTTCCTTGGAGGGCACCTGGCATCTGGGGCAAGAAACACTGAAGAAGATGGCGTCGGCAGATGCCTTTATACTCCAGCCGCTCTGACGTCGGGGAGGAGGCGACATCAGCCGACGCCGGACCCAGACTTTGGAATCCGGCCGACCGAAGGGCTGCCTGAGGCAGGACAACCCATATGTCAGGACTGCAGTTGCATATCTATCGGACATCTACATTTATGGTAGGTACAAAACTGTACTTTCTCCCATACCATCTCACTGAAATGGACATTAGTGATGACACACTCTCCTGGTTCAGAAAACTACCTGTCTAGCCACCACTTCTCAGATAATTTTAATTCATCAGCCTCTACATTAGTTGCTCTTCAGAAAGGTGTCCCTCAAGAATCTATTCTGGCAGTTCACCTCTTTTCTGTCTACATTATCAAACTTTCATTTGACTTACCCCATCTTCCACTCCTGGTTTATGCTGATGACACGGTCGTGCTCTGTTTCAGCCATTCTGTGTCTTCTCTTGAACTTGATTGTCATGCCCTTATTCATTGGGTCAGTGCTAAACAATTACTACTAAACTCATCCAAAGCAACAACAATTCATTGGGTCAATGCTAAACAATTACTACTAAACTCATCCAAAGCAACAACAATTCATTGGGTCAGTGCTAAACAATTACTACTAAACTCATCCAAAGCAACAACAATTCATTGGGTCAGTGCTAAACAATTACTACTAAACTCATCCAAAGCAACAACAATTCATTGGGTCAATGCTAAACAATTACTAATAAACTCATCCAAAGCAACAACAATTCATTGGGTCAATGCTAAACAATTACTACTAAACTCATCCAAAGCAACAACAATTCATTGGGTCAATGATAAACAATTACTGCTAAACTCATCCAAAGCAACAACAATTCATTGGGTCAATGATAAACAATTACTACTAAACTCATCCAAAGCAACAACAATTCATTGGGTCAATGCTAAACAATTACTACTAAACTCATCCAAACAACAACAATTCATTGGGTCAATGCTAAACAATTACTACTAAACTCATCCAAAGCAACAACAATTCATTGGGTCAATGATAAACAATTACTGCTAAACTCATCCAAAGCAACAACAATTCATTGGGTCAATGATAAACAATTACTACTAAACTCATCCAAAGCAACAACAATTCATTGGGTCAATGCTAAACAATTACTACTAAACTCATCCAAAGCAACAACAATTCATTGGGTCAATGATAAACAATTACTGCTAAACTCATCCAAAGCAACAACAATTCATTGGGTCAATGCTAAACAATTACTGCTAAACTCATCCAAAGCAAAAACAATTCATTGGGTCAGTGATGAACAATTACTACTAAACTCATCCAAAGCAAAAACAATACCTTTTAGTACTAAGCAAGAACTCTCCTCTATCTCCAGGCCTGTAAATATTCTCCCTCTTCTTAATAACATTAGTGAAAATGTCAATTTGTTCATATATCTAGGAATCTGATTTGACTACCTCCTAAATTTCCAACTCCGCATGGACTACACAAAAAAATGTCTTATTTTGGGTTAATAGGATCTCACCTTTTCTATCCAGACCCTTTAGAAATACCATATGTAACACCACTTTACTGGCTCAGCTAGACTACTGTCCCCCACTAATTGCTGCAGCTTCTAAAATAAATCTGTCCACCATTCAAATTTCAAATGCCATTTGCAGATGCATCACTCTCCACCAAGAAATGAACATCACTACAAAACCACTGAAAAAGCTAATGGACTACCAGTGAAACAAAGTGTTCACTCTCTACTTGTCTTTCAATAGTTTAAACTTATCAGGAATGACACCTTCCTGTCGCAGGTTCCAAGCTATTCAGAGATGCACCAACATATACAACCTTTGAAGTCTTAACCACTGATGTCCTCACCTTCTAACCTCCCAAAGTAGGCTTCACCGCACAGACCATGCTGTGTCAGTCCTTGATCCCAAACTGTGAGACTCCCTCCCTTCTTTTCTTAAAGATCATTCCTGTTATCCCATTTCCATTCTCAAATAAAAGCACATTTCAAGACTGAATGAAAATTCATCTGCTATCTCTCTGGTCGTATAAGTTAACCTCTTCATTCCCTTCTTCTGTCTACATACCTTGGTCTGACTTTGTTTTTGATTTGTGATCCTTTCAGCATGCCAACTCTGATTTCCACTGTGTATAAAATGCACGTATATATCTTGTGTTTTTCACTCACCTTATTTATAATGTCATTTATCTATTGCCTGTATTTTCTCAAACCAACTATGATATTCAATTTGTATACAATATATTTATTTTGTCATTCACTGTGTAAGTAATGTCATGCAACAGTTGTGTTTCTAATGGATCAGTGCTCTATCCTGGTTAACAAATTCAGAATAAAAAAATTAAATAAATAAAAATACATTTTAGCAGCACCTTTGCCTTTCTCTTATTTAGTATCGGCATCAAAAGTTTATGGTCATGGTTTAAAATTTAGATAGGTCTGAATGAAGCAGGGTCTGAAGGGACTTTATCCCCTGTAGGTAATACAGGTACCACTGCTTTCTTTCAAGATGCCCCCCGACACTTAAAATACTGTTAAACATAACCTTCCAGGTATTTATCACTCTCCTCCCCAGTTTCCAAATTTCTACAGGCATACTGCCTGTTCCTGGAGACTTTCCTGTTGACTGATTGATTATACCTCTTCCTGTCATAACTGTTAAATGTTGTGGTTATCTTCTTCTAACCTTGGCATACTTAGGCCTTTGCTTTTACTTGGGTTCCACATTCCTCGCTTTATATAAATTTCCACAAAATTTCCGAAAGATCTCTAATACTGCCACAGGATCTCTGGTAATTTTTCTTAGGTTCATAGGTTAATAGGAGGTTACTAGGCTAATGGCACTAGCACCTTTACAAGCCTAGCCATGTTATACCCATGTTCCCTAACTGGCCTTGGTAAGATGGCCGTTATTCCCAGAGTGAGTCAATGATCATCGCCTACTGCCTCTGTCCATGAAGGACATAGGTGCCATCCCTGGGCTGAATTTACGGTCTCCCATCAAGTTGTCCAGGTTGTGCTTGAATAGGGTCATTGAGGAGCTCTGGTTCATGTAAGTTGGGAGTTTATTCCAGAGGAGCTGCGATGTCTGCAAGATATATCTGTGTCTCCAGTATGTTCTGCTAATGTCACAGACTAGGTTGAGATTCCTATAGTGAGTGACTGTTGTCCCATTTGATTTGCGGATGTGCAGCATTTCCTTTAGGGGAGGGTCAGAGATTGCTCTGTAAGCCAGACACAAGTCGCCTGTCAGCAGCCTGTAGGATACAGAGTACAGTGGCAGGGCTTTCAGTCTTTCCATGTAGATCATGTTTTGGACGCCTTGAATTTTCTTGGTGAAAAACCTCTGTGGTCTCTCCAGCTGCTGCAGGTGTTTGGTGAGGTACATGAAAAAGAGAGCATTGTACTCTACTAATGGCCTGATGAGGGTCAAATACAGAGGAGTTGTAATATCCTTAGTCTTGTATGCAATGCACTTACTTATGAGATGCGCAACATAGAAGGCTTTCCTTACCACTGTGGACATATGTTGATTGAAGTTCAGATTGCTATCAACCTGTGTTCCCAAATCTCACACCACTGAGTTTGAGGGGTGGTGCTGTCAATATTGTAATTTGTGGGGACTTCCTCTTTGCCAAAGGGGGTAATGATGCATTTTTATGTGTTCTGGTTCCTTGTTGGTTTGGTGGGGTGGAATCCCCAACTTTGACAGCATGTGGTCTCTTGGTGAGCCAGTTGGCTACCCATCTAGTGATATATGGCTTAATCCCCAGCTGTGAGAATTTCTCAATGATACCATAGTGGGGAGATTGCGTCAAAATCCTTGGCTAAGTCACAATAGGCAGTATGTACTGTTTTGCCTTCTTCCAGGGCTTTGGTGACATTCTCAAAAAAGTCCACCAGGTTCAATAAGCATGACTATCCTTAACGAAGCCATACTGGGTCAGGTTATGAGTTTGAAGGTCATCTATGTCCTTGCTGATAAAGTTCGTGATGATTATTTTCATGGCCTTGCATTTAAGGCTGTTTAGGATTATGTAAAACAATGTCTCAAAATAACAGTACACAAATCAAAAAAATAAATGGAAAAAATTGAGCCACGCAAATAAAGAAGTTATAGTCATCTCTGGTACCTTGGCATTTCACCTTCAGGGATAAATTACAGTCACATTCCAACGTCTTATATACAGCAATGCTCCCTACTAATTGGTTAAAAACATTTCAAAAACACACTTCTCTACCAATATACATATTACAACGCCACCATCCCCACTTTATAACATTCACATACTAAAACATCATTCAAAAGCTGTCCTATTTTCTAGTTGATGCAATTAAGTATTGCAGTTATATCCCTAAATATAGTACAAGTTAGCCAATTATACACTCAAATTTAACAAATTTGTTACTAGGTGCAATGCAAGTTAGCTGGTTATACATTCAAATTAACGTCAAGGTTAAGACCCCTTGGAGAAAGTGTACCAAAATTAATAATCATCCTACTTTACAGTCTAAGCAACTTTGTAATAAAATCACCACCTCTCACATTATAAGATTGACCCAACACACAAAAAAAAGTTTCACCTGACCCAGCATGAACCATGTGAAAGTGCTCAGCAACAGGACTATTGAAATTCCTTTTCCTGATATCACCCAAATGTTCCAAAATTCTAACCTTAACCATTCTTTTAGTTTGCCCTACATACCATTTAACATTTCTACAGCCACAACAAAAATATACACCACCCCACAGGAATTACAACTCAACTGACCTCTAGAAGTAATTTTTTTCCATTAATATATTTACCTGACAAATTCTTTACCCTTTTACATACCGTACAGTGCCTACAAGGGAATGTACCCACTTACTTACAACTTACATCCATCTGTCTCGTATTCAACAATTCTTTAAGATTCAGATATCTACCATAAGAAAATTTTGTATAACCAGGAAATAAGCCTCCATATTGTTAATCTTGTTGCACAAGATGCCAAAGCTCCAGCACCACTTTTCTCAAAATATCAGCAAATGGGGAATATTTGGTAACAAATTACAGATCTTTCCTGTCTACTTCATTGCCCCACTGATCATGCACTGCATTAAAAAAACTCCAACTACCTCTACTCTCAGTGTTACCATTCATCACAGTCCAGCTTATTTTAGCACCTCCACCTCCATATGCTCTCTTAGCAGCCTCATCTAACAACTTCCTGTCATCCCCTCTCACAACTAATCTACCACTCCATTAATCTTAACGTTCATAAAATTTTCTTCAGAAGTATTATGTAGAGTACGTTTCATTTCACCAACTGGAAGGGAATTAATGAGGTGTGGTGGATGCATGCTGTCCTCATACAAAAAATTGACAGCGGTGAGCTTATGGTAAGGCTTAAACTGGGTTTCCCCATGCTTATCCACGTAAAATTCTACATCAAGGAACTCTATGGCATTTTCATGACTTTCAAAAGAAAATTTTAACCCATGTGAATTTTTATTTGCTCCATAAATACTGAAAATTCACCCACAGGTCCTTGACAAATAAAAAAAAAAATCATCAATAAACCTCTTGTATAAGAAAACTTGCTTTCTAAAGAATTTAGTACTATAAATTAACTTCTTTTCAAACTCCCCCATATATAGAATTGCATACGAGAGAGCATGTGGTGCACCCGTAGCAGTTCCTCTCTTTTGTAAATAAACCTCGTTCTTGAACACAAATAACTGTGCGTCAAACAGTATTACAAAAGTCTCACTACAAATGCAGTACATGAACCTTCTCTCAAAGCATTCCAAATAGCCTCAAAACCTATTTTGTATCAATACTGGTGTATAAAGCATTTACATCCACAACTGCCCAATAGTAATCTTGCTTCCATTCCACCTCAGAAACCAACTGGCTTACTTCCTGGGTATTTTTAACATGTGCAGGCACCATGCATAAATATTTTTTTAAGTAAAGAGTCAAAACAATAGCAGCATTCTACACAAATGAGTTTACCTGTGATACTATAGGTCTTCCAGGTGGGTCAGATAAACTTTTATGCATCTTGGGGATGGCATACAATGTTGGGTCCACAGGCTTAGTAATGTATAACCTCTTGACATCAACATAATTCAAAAAACAAGCCCCCCCCTCTCTAACAATCGAAGCAGTGATGAATTAAAGTGCTTAATTGGATTATTAGGCAATTTAACATATTCTTTCTCATTTATCAGTAAATTCCTAAGCATGACATTATACTTTTCCCTGGACAAAACCAACCAATTTCTCCCTTTGTCAGACTGCTTAAATACGTATTGTTGAGTGCAACTATTCAATTGTTTTAAAACCTGCCATTTAAAACACTTATTAGCTTTCAAATACTTAAAGCATTCCAATTCAACTTTTTTAAGTAACACCTGTTCAAACAATGTGACAGCAGGGGACATTTTAGGAGGATAACAATTGTTAACATTTGAAAATCTGGGAACAGGTAGCTTTTTATAACCCGCTCCAAGTAAACTGTGAACCCCCTCATTTACATATTCATTTCTATCAAAAAGCACATTATCATATACAGATGCATTTAATAACGGATCATCACAGTCAATATCTTCATTCACATTTTCAAGTGGATTACATTCCATTGGCATATTTTTGTTAGCAAGGTACACCCTCAAATGCAACTTCCTACACAATGTTTTTACATAAAAAAAAAATGTCAGTCAGGGTAGGAATTACTGTAGGTACAAACTTCGTGCCCTTTCCCAACACTTTCAAAACATCCTGACAGATGTTTAAATCAGATAAATTTATTACCTATAAAGTTTGTACATCATTATAAACATAGCTAGAATTGGTAGAGTAACAGGGAAAAAAAAAAGCATTTTGTCTTACTGCAACACAAACACCAGTCCTTAAGTCTTTTTGAAATCCTTTGTCCTGTTTTTCCAACCCTTCCCTTTCGCTGATGAAAAAATAAATGTGTTTAGTTTCAGCTTGCTGCAACTGTTCCTCTTCCTACTTTATGTTTTCAAAAGAAACACTTTTCCTCAAGGAAATCTCTGACGACGACACTGAAGACCTAGTAATAAGTAATAAAGTTGTTATATTTGAGTGTATAATTAGTTAACTTGTATTATATTTAGGGATATAACTGCAATATTTAATTGTGTCAGCTAGAAAGTATGAAAGTCTTTGAATGATGTTTTAATATGTGAATGTTATAAAGTGGGGATGGTGGCTTTGTAATATGTATATTGGTAAAGAAGTGTGCGTTTGAAATGTTTGCAACCAATCAGTAGGGGGCACTGCTATATACACACATATATATATATATATATATATATATATATATATATATATATGTATATGTATATATAAGAAGTTGGAATGTGACTGTGATTTATCCTTGAAGGTGAAATGCCGAGGTACCAGAGATGACTGTAAAGTGAATTCAACTTCTGTATTTGCATGGCTCAATTTTTTTTTTTTTTTTTTTTTTTTTTTGTGGCTAGGCTTATGGGTCTATAGTTGACGGGGACGGTTGATGGACCCCCTTTGTGCAAGGGGATTACTGTTGCTGTCCTTCACCTTGCTGGAACTAAGCCAGTGCTCAGGCTGAGGTTCAAGAGAATGCCAAGTGGTTCCACTAGGTCTTGTTTTAGATTGTGTAGTAAGCGCCCTGAGATGCTATTTGGTCCCATAAAGGCCGTGGTTTTGATCTTGAAAAGCCACAGATATTACCTGCTCTTGTCATAAGCTCCCAAAATTTGGCAGCAACCCTCACTACTTTCTGTAGTCAGTCATTTTGCTAGAAGTTTTTGTGTCCTGTAGTTATCAAAAAATAATTGCTTAACAGCAAAATTTTTAAACTCTTGTATATTATCCACATACTCCCTTAAATTCCCTTTAGCACTGTCCAGAGGTTTCTCCTCTTGTTCTTTGAGATTCCTGTTATTTTGCAGTTCTTGTAGTTTTTGCCTTGATGGACAATGGCCTTTTTGTTTTTGGATAGGATTTTATTTATTTTGTTATACAACCTATATATGTTGGGATTCCAACAGGGTGACTTGTTCTTGGAGATTGTCCTCAGTTTATTGCAGGTAGTTACAGCTGTCGCTGTGCAGCTATTTACATGATTGTAGAGTATATCTGTGAACAGTTCCACATAATCTTTGCTCTCAGGGTCTAGACATGGCTTGGAATTTTGCTAGGCTGTTGTTTAGCAGGAGGTAGTTAGCTTTGGAATATTTTTTAAATTTCCCAGGCTTAATATTTATTTCAGATGAGACAGATTTGTACTTCGACCTCATCAATGAGGACTTAAAACTGGGGGAGTGCATCATTCTCCCATGTTTGTAAGGACCAGGTCAAGGGTATTTCCTCCCGATGAACGTGCAGACTAATTGTATAATGGTGTTCATGTTAAAGTCCAGGAATATCTGAGTCTGCATGTTTGAGGTTCTGTAGAATTCCCAGTTGATACTGAGGTATTTAAAGTGGTGTATGAATATTGTGTTGGGTTGAAAGGGAAGTGTCTTTAGTACTTTCAGGTATGTGACATGAGCTTCCAGGGTCATAGAGGAGGACCTATAACTTGCAAGGGTATGGTATGGGGCTTTACTTATGGTAAGCTGGATGTGAAAAAACTTGTGTGTCATATTGTTTGACCAGCTTTGAGGTTTGTTCCTGTTTGATGTAAATTGAGACTTATCCATCTTTAGATCCTAACTGTGTAGTAGCTGGTCCAAATGTGTGGAAGATAATATAGCCTTGCACTGCCAGGGATGTTCTCTGTGACTTTAAACCAAGTCTCAGTACTTGCACAGATGTCTGATGTTTTCCAGGATGAGGATAGCTTGCAGGGAGTGGTTTCCTGTTTAGACTCCTGGCATTGAGTAGTAACACCTTTAGATTATTTTGACCAGTTTAGCTATGTCAGCAGGTTTGTCAGGTTGGCATTGCTGAAAGAAGGCACTATGGGGGTGGAGAAGGTTTTTGCCAATGCTGAAAAATGTAGGGAGGGTCAGGTTGCCTGCTTGGATTGACACAAAAAAAACTAAGCCAATTACTAAAAGCAATTTTTGTTAACGCATTTATTAAATTATCACTTAAGACATAGGCATGCATACATTAATGGAAAAGAAAACAAACCATATTAGCATTTTTTTATTCACATACATTCTATATTACCTATGTTTTCTTTCTTTATAACAACTGCCATTCAGTCCAACCTTATATAAATTGCTCATTTTTGTCTTTCACTTAAACCTCACTCCTCCTGGATATTATTCTGCATGTGTTGTTCCCACACATTCCATTTATTTATATGCATTTTGCTCCTTCCCTTTTCATAATCTCACTTCTAGTTCTTTTATCTCTTGTACAATATTCATTACTTCTGATGCAGTTGGTTTAGATTTTGATGTCCATTTTCTAATGTTTTCTTTTTTGGCATCCAATTTAATTATACTTAATAAGGCTATACTATGTCCAGGCAGTTCACATCCTGTGTCCCAGCTTAAAACAAGCATTGTTTTAGTTAGTCATTTCCCCATCAATTATCTTCTCTTGGTGCTGTGACATCGCTCTTGGATGTAGACTGCTGCTCAATGCTACAGTCATACTAGCATGGGACACACAGTCTGAGAGCTCTTTTATGTCTGTCTTCTTATAGTCCAGGGAGGTATATCTCGGGTCATTTATACCCACATGGACTATGATGGAGTCATACTAGTACATGTGGTGCAGTGATTTGAGTGCATGAGTGATCTGGTGCATCCTGTCCACTTTGCTCAGCCTTGTGAGTAGGACATCTGTGTATCTCACAGTAGCATCTCCTTTGACTAAAATATGTTGTGTGGTGGTTTCCCTTATGATCTTAGAGGTTGAAACACCTTGTGATGATGCTGTGTATGTCTTGCTGTGTGTTGTCTTGGCAGAGTGCTGTAGAGGTTGCTGAAGATACTTGTTTTGCTTGTGATGTTTAGGAGGCCTTTGAGGTTTTGGATGCTTACATTTGACAGACTCAACATATATAGGTCTGTGTGTCTGGTCCATACTGTGTCTAGCAGATGTGGTATGTGTGTATTGCTAACAACTTATTTGGTGGTGGTTGTTTTGGTAAGTGAGAGCTTTGCCTCTTGTAATATTGTGTAACGACATTTCTTACATTCCATATCAGTTTATTTTAGCATTAGGTGGTTGTAAGTAAGCATGGGACAGTTGTTACATTGCTTCAGGACAGCCAGATCCCCCGTGCTGGTTGCAGTGTTAGTAGGAAAGTGCAAATTCATGGTTATTCGTCCATAACTTGTGTTTTTTTTTTTTTTTTGTTAATGGTGAACAGTAGAAGTACTTGAAGGGCTGTGCTCAGTTCGAAAGCTTGTTGCTCTTTGCACAATTAGGTACTGGGAAGATTTCTGCAGTAGTCTTGTATAGGAAAAAAAAATAATTCAGAATACTTGTGACTATACAGGGCAGTGTGAGGCCGTAATGCATGAAGAGTGTTGCCCAAACATGCTGACTTTATAGCAGCAGAGAAAACTGATAAAGTAAACAAAATGTTCCTCTGCAAAAACACAAAATCACACTAAAGGCTGACCAAAGTGATTCCCAGCTAGGAGGCATATCAAGCTACCTCCCACTACCACTGGAATGCAGACTTAATCCTTCTTAATGTATAAAATCCCTTTAGCATGGGCAAAAGTGCAGGGATGCAACAATTATGTATTAAAAAAATACAAAGTAGTAATTTACACAGTGACACTGCCTGGAAGCCTTCTTAAAAGTGCAGATCTCAGCAATCAGTAAACAGTGCAACATTACAGTGTTACATCAGCAAATAGACCAAAACTAAAACCACAGCACTCTAATACAGTTAAACGAAGTACAAAACAGTAAAATGAATCTTGCCAAGTGCAAAACAGTAAAATGAATCTTGCCAAGATTGGAACAGGATTAATTCAGCATCCTCTCAGTGTGATGGGGACGCCAAATGGATTAGAGTTCTTTGAAAGTGAATGAAATGTTGCAAATCAAGTTGCATTCCTGACCAATAAATAATAATCCCTGCTGAAAGCTGATTTTTCTCCCCACATTTTCTTACGCTCCATAGCAACAGTTTTTGATGGAATATATGCCAACATAATCCTCTTTACCTGCCAATAGCCCCTTACTACCACAAATCTACCATAATTGTTTTTTTCCTTCTTCTATCATTATTAGAACCCTTCTAGCAGTCAGTATTATTACTCCCCTTTTCCTTTGTCCACGGTATTTTGCTGAATACCTATCCTGAAATCTTTTCTTTGCCAACTTCTCCTGCTCATTTCTGTCCAGATTTGCCTCCTGCACCATTGCTTATTTGCACCTACATTTTTAATATAATTCAGCACTCTTTGCTTTTTGTCTATACCTGCAAGATTATTTAGATATCATGATACTATGGACAGTGGCCATTACGATAGAAAACTGTTATTCCATTTATGATAGTTTTCTTAAATGTGTATTTCCTACGTGTAGCTTGCATGCACAGACTAAGGTTTATACTGCTGTCTCTTCTCATCTCCGTTTGAACCTATGCCACATTTTCAAAATATTTTGCTTCAATGAAAGCAGTCAAACAAAAATAATAAATAAATACATTTTCAGTACCCTATCCTCTTTTAATTTACAGTAAACATTCAAAATTGTGTACGTTGTCAACAAATGAAGTTCACCCTTTTTTTGTAAATTTTCACTGAAATTTTATTTTATGCATTTCAGTAAAAATACAAAATCTGATGTCTTTTTCATCACTTCTTCAACTAATCGTCTCAGATCTGACATTGGATCCATCCTCGGCCACTCTGATGGACTTCAGTCTCTGTAGCTCGAGCTTCTCTCCTAACCCACAATCCCTCTCTTCAGCTTAGTTACTTCACATCTTGTTTGCTTCTCCAGCAATAACACGTGATCACAGTTTGAGTGTGGGAGATAAGTGATATACTTTTGATAATTGCTATCGAGTTAGATATCTTCTTCATTCGTTTTCTTCGTCCTCCTCTTAAAAAAAGGTTGTATAGATATATTTAAATAACGTGTAGGATTTTTGTAGATGGTGTTTTTTTTTCCCCTTTTTGGGCTTTGTTACCTCTGTGGTATTTCTTCTTACCATAGTTAGTTTTACTCTTCCCTTTCTTACCTTTGGGTACTGCTTTTACCATTGTTGGTATTTTCCTTTATTTGCTGATGTTCATGTTTCACTGTTGCAGTCCTAACCAATGGGTTGTCTGGCTCCTGGTAACCCTCGATCAGCCAGAATACCAAAGGTAAGTAAATATGACATCTGCTGCCGTCGGTTATAAAGGACGTCAGGGTGTCCGATACAAAAGGAGGCAGCTGACGTCACTTCCTCAGTCTTCCTTGCCGCTGAGCCAGACGCAGAAGCATTTTATGCACGAGTGCTGGTCGGCAGTTTACCTTTTGTGTTTCTGACTACAAAGTTGAAGTCAGCTACAGCTAAGTACCGCATTGGGGATCCTCTTTTCTTGCCTTAACGAATGTCAGAAAAGGTTAATAATTGTCTTACCTGTGGAAAGCAGATTCCCCATAGAGATTTTCATTCCTATTGTATTATTTGTTTAGGCCTTGACCATGATGTTCCTAATTGTGATCTTTGTGCTTCCTTTAATCCGCGTACTATTTGTTGTCCGGCTAAGGTTTTAGCTAAGCATTTTGGAGTTTGGCCTAAGTTTGTCGGTATGGCGTCCGCCGGTCTTCAGGCTTCGGATATCCCCAAGAAGCATAAGGATAAGGACCGCGACAGACTTCCAAAGCTCAAGTCCTCAGATGATCATAGGTTGGTTGTCAGTCATGCAGTAGCCAGTGAGGTGCCTTTGCAGCCCCTGCAGCCTGCAGATTTTCAACCGCAGTCCTCGGTTGAGACCATTTCTGAGGTTCCCAGGCCTCTGGGGTCCAAATTGCCTTCCGCCTGTTGCTTCTTCAGCCACGAAACTAACTCCAATGTCCGAGGCCTCAGTTCTTCGTTCAGACAGAAAGCTCATACGGGCAATTTCGACTGCAGCTTCAGCGGTAGCCAGGCCTCCCAAGTCCTTTAGACTTGCAGGTAAACCTTCCAGTCATAAGCCTGTGAAGAAGCAGTTTCCAGTTTCCTCTCATTCCCCTCATTCTCAAATGGTCAAAATGGCTGATGACCTTTTGACTCTTATTAGGGGTTCACAGCCTCCTCCTTCAAAAAGGGATAGAGATATCTCTCCTGAAGGTTTGTCCTTTTCAGGTTCGGATACTTCTAGTATTTCTGTGGATGAAGAAGTTTTTCAAGCTTTCTGTCCTTTTGAGGATTCAGACACAGAGGAGTCCATCCTTTCTGCTTCTCCAGAAGATGTATCTTTTGGTGATGCTTTAAATACTGTCAGGGAACATTTTAAATGGGAAAATTCCTCGACTCCAAATTCAGTTCTTCCTGCTCCCAGGAAACCTGACAGGTACTATAGAGTCCCTGATTCTCATTTGTTTCTTTTCAGGAATTTGGCTGATCCAGAGGTTATTTCACAAGGTTCTAAAGGAGTTAAGGCCACTGTTACTAAAAATCCTGTTCCTTCTGACAGGTAATCCAGGAACCTAGATAGGTGGAGTAAAAAAGTTTATACCTCTGCCACTCTTGCTGTTAGATCTACTAATTGTCTTTTTCATATGCTGAAGTACCAGCAGCATACCTTGGAAGCTATTAAAGCTAGGATAGCAGGTGTGCCTCAGTTGGCGGACAGTAAAGATATGCAGGATTTGCTGAATTCTGCCAGTCTAGTCAATAAGCATTCTTTACATTATGGTTTTGACATTGTAGAAGCCTCCTGCAGGGCTACAGCTATTGGCTCTGTTATTAGAAGGCACATTTGGCTCAGGGAGCAGCCCCTACCAGAGCCTGTTAAGGCTAAGCTTTTGGATGTACCTTTGCATAAGGACAGTCTTTTTGGCACCAAAGCAGAGGAAGTGCTCAAGAAGATGGGAGTAAGGCCAAGTCTATGCAGACAGTTAAAGACTTTCTGCAAGTTCAACCTCCTCGCTTTAGCAGGAATTACCCTTCTAAAAGTTGGACATTCCCTGATACTAACAGATAGAGCCGTTCTAGGGCTAGAAATCTTCTAGGGGGCAGGGAGCTACCCCTCAAAGGTCTAAGCGATGGCAGGCTTCCTCTTCCAAGGCAGGAGGTTCTAAACCTGCATCTCAGTCTAAACATTCTCAGTGACTCTGTCCAATGTCTGCCTGTTCTTGCTGGCCCAGAAAGTCCTTTAGGGGGAAGGTTGGCCTTGTTTGCAAATGTTTGGACCACCATCCCGGACAACAAATGGGTTCTCAGGACTGTATCCTTAGGGCACAAGTTTTCTTTCCACACCTTTCCAGTACCTAAATAATTCCTGGACGCTCCTCCAAAGCAAAAGGCAGAAGTAGAAAAGCAAATTTTGTCTCTGTTATATCTGGGAGCAATAGAATCAGTTCCTAGGCCAGGTATTCTATTCCAGACTTTTCCTTGTTCCAAAAAAAGAAGACACCTGGCGTCCTATCCTGGATCTATCCATCCTGAACACTTTCTTGATAATTCCAAAGTTCAAAATTCTCACTCTGCATCAGTTACTGCCAGTGTTAGAAAAGGATTCCTGGCTGAAACTTTGGATCTCAAAGAAGCTTATCTGCACATCCCTATCAGGGAAAGTTGCAGACAATACCTTTGTTTCAGGGTGGGCAAGCAACATTATCAATTCTCTGCACTGCCCTTTGGCTTATCTACTGCTCCCGAGTTTTCACAAAGTGCCTGGCTCCAGTCATTGCTTTTTGCAGGCAAAAGAAAATTCAGATTTATCCATACTTGGACGACTGTGTAATTCAACCAAATTCTCAGGAACAGCTGCTAAAGGATCTGGAATTTGTAAAGACTCTTCTCTCTTCCCTGAGTTACACTCTCAATGTGGAAAAATCGAAAATGGTGCCATCCAAAGAGCTTACATTCCTGGGAGCGAGTCTGAACACAGCCGCCCAGATGATATATCTCACCCAGGAGAAGCAGACAACTCTTTCAATTTACTTCAAGGACTTGGAAAATCTGTCCCAGCTCCCTGCAAGGAAATACCTGCAAGCTCTGGGATTCATGGCCTCTTGTATTCTCATGATTCCATATGCAAAACTGCATATGAGAAAATTGCAATGGTACCTCAAGAACACTTGGTGTCAGCACACACAGGACCTGGATGTGATGATTCCTCTGCTTCCATGTCTGCGGATAAGAGTTTCTTTGGTGGGCAACAGCCTTATCTACAGAACAAAGGCATGCCTTGTCGCCCACCTCTTGCCACTCAAGTTCTTACCACAGACGCACTGGACTATGCCTGGGGAGCTCACCTGGATGGCAGATGCATACAGCGAAGTTGGAATGCCCAGCAGATGCACCTGCACATAAATTTAAAGGAGCTGATGGCAGTCCAGTAGGCCTTACTAGCTTTCAAGCATCTTCTTTCTCCAGGGACCCTGCTTGTCAGGATAGACAACACCACAGTCATGTGATACATCAACAAGTCGAGAGAGACTCACTCTTACCCCCTGTGCAGACAAAGCATGAATCCTTGGTCCATGGCAGCATCCCTGGGTCTGCATCTCCTAGCTCAGTTTCTTCCAGGAAGGCTCAATGTTTTGGCGGACCATTTGAGCAGACAGACCCTGGATCCTCACAAGTGGCAGCTGAACAGAGCAGGTTTTTACAGCATCATTCAACGTTGGGGCACTCCTCAAGTGGATCTCTTCTTCTCTCCAGACAACCATCTTCTACCTCTCTTTTGCACCAGACAGCATCACAGCAGAGCCTGGAAAGTGGATGCTCTGTCCTTCCCTTGGACGTTGCTGTCAGTTTATGCCTTCCCTCCTCTTCCTCTTGTTGAAGATCAGGGACGAATGACCAAGGACTATTCTCATAGCTCCGGACTGGCCCAGGCAGCATTGGTATCCACTGCTTCTCAGTCTCTCCCAGTTTCCTCCTTGGCATCTTCCTCTGAAGCCAGATCTTTTGGTTCAGGAAGGGGGAAACATTCTACATCCTCATCTTCAGTCTCTCCATTTGGCAGCTTGGCTCATTGTATGACTCCATCCTTTTCTTCTTCCTTCAGTCTCCATTTGACAGCTTGGCTCATTGTATGACTCCATCTTTTTCTTCTTCCTTCAGTCTCTCCATTTGGCAGCATGACTCATTGTATGACTCCATCCTTTTCTTCTTCCTTCAGTCCGTCCATTTGGCAGCTTGGCTCATTGTATGACTCCATCCCATCCTCATCTTCAGTCTCTCCATTTGACAGCTTGGCTCATTGTATGACTCCATCCATTTCTTCTTCCTTTAGTCTCTCCGTTTGGCAGCTTGGCTCATTGTACGACTCCATTCTTTTCTTCTTCCTTCAGTCTCTCCTTTTGGCAGCATGGCTCATTGTATGACTCCATCCTTTTCTTCTTCCCTTTCCCAGCAGGTGGTTGACGTGCTGAGGGAGGCCAGGAGGCCTAGCACTAGGAAGTCCTATGCTGGCAAATGGGAAAGATTCTCTTATTGGATGAAGCTAGAGGTGAATCTTCTAATCAGCTTAACCTTCCTCTGATCCTGGAATACCTGGCTGATTTGCTTCAGGGTGGTCTTTCTTTTTCCTCTATCAGCCATTTCTGTTTTCTCTTATCCCCTGAAGAAAATGTTTCTCAGAGGTGCTTGCAACGTCAAACCTCCCAGAAGGGTGCCTACTCCAGCCTGGGATCTTAATTTTGTTCTAGAGAAACTCACTCTTCCTCCTTTTGAGCCAGCTGCCACTGCAGATTTAAAGTTTCTGTCGTGGAAGACTGCCTTCCTCTTGGCTATAACTTCAGCAAAGAGGGTCTCGGAGCTGCATGCTTTGATGGCTGTGGAGCCTTTTCTTATTTTCCATGCAGATAGGGTCTCTCTGAGAACCAACCCCTCCTTAATGCCTAAGGTGGTTTCTAACCTGACTTAATCAGTCTATACAACTTCCTACCTTCTTTCCTAATCCTTGAAATAGAGGTGAAAGGATCCTAAATTATCTTGATGTGCACAGACAGCTCTGGTTTTACCTGGACAGGACTAAGGACCTTCGGATATCAGCACAGTTATTGGTCAGCTTTGCCCCTGGAGCCCCAGGGCAAGGCTGTTTCTAAGCAAACCATTTCTAAATGAATTGCTCATTGTATTTCTTTTTTTTTATTCCTTTCATGGGAAGGTTCCCCCTCAAGGGGTTAGGACTCACTCAACTAGAGCAGCTTCAACTTCTGCAGCCTTTTTAAGGGGTGTCCCTACTAAAGACATTTTGGAGGTTGCCACATGGTCTTCTGTTTACACTTTCACAAAGCATTATAATTTGTCTTTGTTTTCAAGAGCCTGGACAGGGTTTGCCACTGCTGTTCTGCAGGGCATTATCTCCAGTCCTTGATTCTGTTGGTTCCTCCTCCCTTTTCTCTGGGCTTTGTTAATCAACCCATCGGTTAGGACTGCAACAGTGAAACACGATGAACATAGTACAGATGTATACACTTACCATAAAAGTAGATGTTCGAGCGTATTCACTGTTGCAGTCCTGCTTTCCCTCCCTCCTTCCCCCTTTCTTCTCTTTTCCTAAGGTACAGGCTAAATTTAGTTTAAGCCTTGTTTTCTGGGGGCTTCTGACTGTTATGGCAAGAAAGATTGAGGAAGTGATGTTGGCTGCCTCCTTTTGTATCGGACGCCCTGATGTCCTTTACAGCTGACGGCAGCCAACGTCATTTTTACTTACCTTTGGTATTCTGGCTGATCGAGGGCTACTGGGAGCTGGATAACCCATTGGTTAGGACTGCAACATATAATACACTCGAACATCTACTTTTATGGTAAGTGTACACAACTGTACTTTCCTTTTACAGATCGTTTTACTAAAATGTCTGAGAAGCCTCTGCTTGCAGGCACAAAATTCCTAATTCTGACAGTCATTCATGTGTTTACCATTAGTCCAGGACACCTGAATATGGAGTGGGAATTTTGTGCCAGTTTTAATCACCAAGCCCTGGTTGAGAGAAAAGGTAAGTTAATTTTAAAAGGCCTTCTGCTTCATCTTTTTCTGGGACCCCATCCTCCTCCAGGAAATCCTCAGGAGAGGCACAAGACAAAAGCAAGGACTCGAGGAAGCACTCCTCTGAGTGCTCTCCTCCTTAAATGTCTTCAAGCATGGCTCCAATTGAGAAAGTTTGTAAAATGTTGGATCAGTCAACCTCCACATCTCCAAATCTAATGAAAACTAAACCATCTGATCCATCCTGTCTCTTGGATCTGACTCTGTCCAAGTCACCTCAGGCTCCTGTAAACTTTACACCAGAACCAGTGTCTTTGCGGCTACACACTCATTTCTTCAGGACACACCTTGAAGAGTATCCCAGCCACCTTCTACATCATCTTCCCTCAGGTCATCTAGGAGCTTAACAGAAGCAGATGTGAATAGGAAGATGAGAACATTTCTCAGAACCCCTATTTATTTGGGTCATTCCATCTCTGTCTCACAATGGATCCATGAGTCTGTCTAGTACACAGCCCCAACCTTCGACTCCTCCTCTGATCCATCCAGTAGTTTTGGAGATACTAGACCCAAGACATCCGGGCGTGTCTGTGTTGAATCAAAATACTTTGCCTTTCTCGACTCTGGCACTTCCTTTGACCCAGATGGTTCTGATCTTGTCAGATCCAGACAGATCTTCAGATCTGTAGCATCTGTGCCAGATTTGGGGGGCTGGGGCTGACTCCAGTGTTCTCAGCACCTTCCCCTCGTCTTGGAACCTCAGCACTAGAAGGCAGTCAGACTCCACCTTCAAGGCTGGAGATGGGAGGGATCTAGTTTCATCTTGCACAGTCTTCTATAGATCCAGTGAAGTCAAGTCTCTTATCCCCCATGGCTTCACCTTTCAAAGTAGTGGAGAGAACCTTCTCCACTTCTGTGGAAAGGGCATCCATGTTCCCCTCGGGTCCATCCCATGCTCAACTAACTTCTTTGAAAACTGAGTCTTTTCATTCTGTCCCATCAGGACATCAACTTTTTGAGATAGAAAGGTGGTTGGTCTTCCAAACCCCCTTCCCAAGGAGGAGTCAGTGTTCCTTGTGGTTTTCAAAGCCGGCTCAGCTACAACTTGAGAAGTCCTCCTGACAGATGAGATGGCGGACCTTATCTCCCACTGGGCTAGGAAGGATCTGGGTATCACAGAGCCCATCCCCAAACATCCTGACAAGTACCTTGTTGCACCTAAGGATAAGCCTCACTGGAGCAAGGGTCCCCCAGTGGATACTATGGTGTTTTGCAGCATGGTTTGCAGCCACCACTAAGAAAGAACTCACAAAACAAAGCTCTACTGTTCATCCCACTAATAGGGAATCTGGGGTATTGGACTGATTTGGGAATCATGACTACACATCAGCAACGTTCGCTCTTAGGTCTCTCAAATACCTGGCATGTGTGATGAGATTTCAGAGGGAACTGATCATACAATTCTCCAATAGCCTCTCAGGGTCCATGTCTGTGGAGGGGAGAAAGATGGCTTCTTCACAACTGGTCACCATGCAGTCTCCATCCAATGCTTCCATGAGATTGATTTCTTATGCCTCACATAGAGCTGCTAGAACAGCGGGTTCAGGAATAACCATTAGAAGGCATGCCTGGATGTGCCTTTGTGATTTTGTGGAGGCCTTCAATTCTTTGTTCATCAATGCCCCCTTTAAGGGATTCACCTTATTCAGCTCTAAGGTGAAGGAGACTCTGTAGGAATGGACAAGATGGGAAGGCATTTTTCTACCCTCAAAATACCTTTTTGTGAAACCAGGGAGATGACAAAAAATGTAGTTCAGAAAAACACAAAGTTCTTCTCAGGACTCCTATTGAGAAAGATCCCCTGGTGGCAGAGGGGAGAACACTAATGGAGTTCTGGCAGAGGGAGCCAGCAGCATCAGGGTTTCAGAGATCCATTCTCAGAGAAGCCCTCCCAGTGTCCCTGAAGGGTTACCTTATATGCCTAATGCTGGTGGTAGCCAGGGATGCTTATCCCTGCAACCACAAGCCCGGATAGCCATTACTAAAGATTCTTGGTTGCAGAATATAATATCCAGAGGTTACTATATACCATTTTCCCTTCTCTCTCCAGTACACAGCAAAGTAATTCCTGATGTACAAGGAAACAACCAGAATATGTGCAGCCTCAGGTGAGCCATGATCACTGCCATACACTTGGTGAACACACTGGGGGCCATGGTGAGACCAAAGGACAGTGCTCTTAACTGGTAGCGACTGGCTCCCAGCTGGAAGCATAAATATCTCCTGGAGCACCTGTGTATTTTGATGTGATAATACACATCCTGGAGGTCTGTGGAGCACATCCAGTCATGCTGTAAGGGTTGAGGTATGGCTACATATTGAGGTATGGCTGCAGACCTGCACTCTTAACAGGTCTGCAGCCATACCTATGACTGTTACTACACTGCCTACACAGATTTAAATGCATGTAAATAATTATGTACGATGTTACTGTTTTTTCTGCCTCCAACCAGTAATGTCTATGGCATCTATATGGCCAAAAGTAGATGTTAATATCATTGATGGACTACCATAAAACTACAATGGAATTGCTAAAAAACTGTAAATAGTGCTACATTTTTGATATTTGTATTTTTGATATTTGTATTTCTGTAATGTGAATTTTATGTGGAGCTTTTCTCCCCGTGTCTCCACTGAAAATGGGCTTACCTAGGCTCAGTGGACTTTCCTGGTGAAAAAATGCAATAAATAAATGATAGTAAATAATGTTCCACCAGTCAATAGCTATAGAAGTACAAAAGCTGCTGGAGAAAGTAGTCACCCAACTGCTCCCACCAAACCAAAAAGGAAACAGAACCTCCTTGACATTCTTTTTAGTTCCAAAGAAGACCTGGGACTTGAGACCAATTCTGGATCTCATTGATATAAATCAATTCGTAAAACACTCAAAGTTCTGGATGGTCATGGTTCAATCCATCCTTCTTTTACAGCATGATTGGATGTGCTCCATAGACCTTCAGGATGTGTATTATCACATCAAAATACACAGGTGCTCCAGGAGATATTTATGCTTCCAGCTGGGAGTCAGTCACTACCAGTAAAGAGCACCGTCCTTTGGTCTCACCATGGCCCCCAGTGTGTTCACTAAGTGTATGGCAGTGATCACGGCTCACCTGAGGCTGCACATATTCTGGTTGTTTCCTTGTCTAGACGACTGGCTCATACCTTCTTCCACCATGCCTCTACTGATTCAGATTAGGGACTGCTTGCTCTGTCTATGCCTCCAGGTAGGCATTACTATAAACTACACCAAGTGACAGCTCTGCCTGATGCAAACTCTGGAGTTCATTGGTGCTGTCTAGACACCTGAGCACAAATAGCAGTGCTACAAAAGACAAGAGTGGGCATTTTATGAAAGCAAGCATTACACATTCTTTCTTTTCCTTCACCTCCAGTCAAGTTAATCTTATAACTACTGGGTTCAGTGGCGACTTCAGTAGTATTCATACCCTTGGCTTTCTTTCACACAATGGTACTTCAGTGGACTGTAGCTATACAGTGGTAAATAAGATGCCATCAACTGATGACACCCATTCACTTTACAAACATCTGCAGGCATCACATAATATGGAGGGTTCACACAGAAGAACTCTTTTGGGGCCACCCTTTTACTCTGCCTATGCCCAAGGCCACAGTTACTATAGGATGCCTCACAGCTTGGGGGGGGGGTGCAATACTTGGGAAGGACAGCCCTAGGCATGTGTTCCCAGATAGAGGCCAGTCTTCACATCAATTTCCTAGAAATGAGAGCAGTCTTATTGGCATTGCAGGTGTTTCAAGGTGTCCTTCATGTAGGGATAATTGCTATTCAGACAGACAACATCTCTGTGGTCTGGTACTTCAACATAAAGGGGAAACCCGGTCCTATCTACTATGTCAGGAGGCAAAAAAAGTTTGACAGTGGGCAGTCTCTCATGGCCACTTTCTCTTGCCGAAAATATTCTGGGAAAAACCAATATGGTAGCAAACAAACTGAGCAGGTCCGTCTTACTGTGTTACTACTGGTCTCTCAGTCAGTGACAGGATATTTTGCTAATGGGGTCAACCATGCTGCAACATTATTGCTTCTCCCCTCAGTGCCAAGTGCAGCAGGTACTTTGCCCTGATCCTCCTGGAATAGGAGTCACCAAGAGATTCTCTAGTTCATAATTGGCCTTACGGTCTACTACATGCCTTCCCTTCACCTCCTTTCATCCTCAAGTTTATACAGAAAACATTAAAGCAGTAGAGCAAGGTTCTCTTCATTGCCCCATTCTGGCCTCGGCAAGTGTGGTTTCCTTTCATGTGGCCTCACCTTGTTCACCCACCCTTGTGCTGGATCCTGCTCAGAAGCTTCTGTCTCACCCATCCGGCTTGCCTTTCCCAGGCATGCAAACTCTCAAGCTCACCACATGGTTTCTTTACTTCCAGTAATGACTAGAAACTCCAGGCTTTCTTCTCCCATTTGCCATTCTTATGTCTTTCCAGAAACCCTCTACCATGAAGGTGTATAAGAGCAAGTAGAAAAAAATTTCTATATGGGCCCAACAGAAACATCTAGACCCCTTTCAGCACCAATTCCAGCCATTCTTGATATCCTGGTTATTCAATTTTTATGGTACAACCGGCTGCAGCATCAAATTTTCACTTAGGTAAAAAGCATTCTACTCTAGCTTCATTGATGTTGTACAAGGCTTGTCTTAAGGGTACGTTGTTGCTTCGGCTTCCTATTAAGGTCCCTGTTCCTCCTTTGGACCTTACACTTTTGTCCTCCAAGCCTTGACTCAGCTGTTTCTGTAGTTTATAAAAGGAAAGTAGGGTTGGCCAGTTTCCTCTTTCCAAGTGAATGGCTAACTGAAATAATAGTAATAATAATAATAATAATAATTATTATTATTATTATATTTTTATATAAAAAATGCCACTAAACTTTGAAAGGGAGGTTAAGGCTCACTCCAGTAGGCCAGCAACTACCAATGCAGTATTTTGTAAAAGTCTGTCTAACAAATCTGTCTGTCCGAAGTATGTTTTTAAAACAGCAGTGTTGTACATTGATGCCTCGCTGCTCTTGATTCTCTAGTTTGGTTCTTGAGTAGGTGCCTTCTACGCAGAGCTAATACTTCCTCCCTTTGTCGGTCTAGGTTTGCGTTGGATGCTTCAGTTTCCTCCCACATAACAAATTAGGTGAAATGGTGCTCTTCTTAAATTATTTAGGTGTACATGCTGTGAGTGAGTGCTTGAGTGCATGTATGTCTTTCACCCTGTATTGAGTTGATGCACATTTAGGATTGGTTGATAAGTCTTTTGCTTACCAAGTGCTGGGATGTGCTGCACCCCCCCCCCATGAGCCGTCTTTGGATTAAACAGGTGATCATAGACTGTGTATGAGTGAATGAATGAATGGGAAGTATCTGTGAAGCTGCTGTGTAAACATATTTTCACATATTTTCCTGACATTAGAAGATAAATGTCTAGTCTAGTAGTAGCTCAAGATTTGTTCTGGCTATCTTGCAGGGCATGCTGCAGAATTTCCACCCATTTTTCTGAGCTGAGGTACCACCTGGTACCTTCCCATTCATTTTATTGATTCTTGTATTGGTGATCCCCACAATGAATGTGGCACATTTATGAGTATACTGACTACTTCTGTAGTGGCAGTCTTCATCCTCCAGTCCTGCATATGAGTGTACTAGTCAGCATATATAATTCATTCTGTACAGACACAGACCATGTGGATTTCGGATGTTTCTTGCAACAAGATGTAATTCTGGTGTTGGTCTGTATTTTAAATTACTCTGCTTAACTTATTTGTGGGAAATGCAGTGTTTAGACTTTGCACCCCTTGCCTTACAGTATATATTGTTTAGGTGGTTTAGGCTCCAAAGGCTGCTTTAACCTTCTTCAAGAGAAATTTTTCATATTACTGTTCCATTTACCACTTTCTTAGCACCAGAAAAGAACAGAGTAGGTTACTTAGTGCTGTCCTGCTTTCATAGTTTGGTTTTGCTGACATTGACATCCTCATATAAAATCCATGCACCCCTAGGATAGAGATCAGTCAGGGGATTCATTTCTGCCTTTAGCCACTGATTTTATGATTTCCTTTATCAGTGAATCTGTTATTCAGATATATGTGGCTGTTTTGCGTATAGACACAAAGCTGAACAGTTTTCTGGCTTTTGAAGTACTGAATATTCGTTCATGAAGAACAGTGCTGTAGTATGATTTATCAGCAAGCAGGGGAGACGTACATTTTTGCTCCTTTTACAGAGACGCCTCTTACCTTTTCTAACAGACTGTCAAAAGTGTCGGATTCTGATAGCAGCTTCTGTCTTGGAAGTGATGAATTCATTGGTTTACATATTCAGCAGTTGTTTTATCCTCACGAATGTCAGATTTAGTATTGGCCACTTTTGCAGAATATGTAGAGACATCTTTGTCTTCGCTACCAACATAAAACGTGGAATGTTATTTATTTCTTTTTGATTGCCCCCTCCCACAAATTACAGGTCCTTGCATGCTTTCTGCAGTTCTAGTAAAGAAGCATCCTGCATACCTTCCTCCTGCTGCTGTAGTCCCACTTTTATTGGTGGGGGCAAATGTGAAGTATACTCTCCTTATCTTAGTAACCCTTCTTGATTTCCCGTAATTCTATCCCTGGCAGATTTAGTCTTCCTTGCGTTTGTTACCACTCCCTAGCTCTGAATACATCTTCCTCATTTCAAGTATTTTTTGACCTACTCGCCATGGATCTCACCTAGATCTATACAATCCTTGACTGTCATTGTTGCTTCCTCAATTCCTTTAATTGCCAGTGCCCTAGTTTTATCAGAAAGAGTAATCCTGCTCTTGTATGCTTCTCAAAAACCTTCTACTCAGAAGACATGCATTAACAAGAGCAAATGCTTTTTCTTGAGGGGTAAGGAGAACGAGGATCATCTATGTGTTTCCACAGCTGATTATAGACTTTAATCCTCTTTCGGATTCTGGACATAACTACTGTATGATCAAGGTTTACTTGACCGCTGTCCATAACATTCTTGAAAATGACAGCAGTGTCTTTTTAGTTTCCATGAAGATAGGCAGGGCTTTCCTCAAGTGCACCTTCCAGATTATCCTTACACCCCCAAAGGAGTCTGTACGCTAACATCTTAACTTGGAAAGTGATATATGTTAGTTTTAGCATCCCTCTCTTAATTTATTTTCATACAGCCAGAAATACATTCTCCATTTCCTTTCTTCAATGAGTAGCGTCAGTATTACTTTGTATAACAGGAAGATAGTGCTTTTCTTAAACCCTGCCTTATCAAATTACTATAAAAAGATATGACATGGACTGGGGGGGGTGCCAGGCCCTTTCCATTTGAGCTTTTATTAAGGGAATTTATAATGATAACAGGGATTGTTTATTGACAACCATCTTCCATTCAAGCCTTGATTAAACTACTGTATAAACTATGTTAGGAAATGGAAGTGCCAGCCCCTTTTCATTTAAAGATTTTGCTAGATTACTCTGTAAAGATGTGAATAGGATTGTAGGATGTCAGCCCCCTTCCATTCAGCATTGTTGAAAACAGCTAACAGAAAATATGCTGTAGATATATGGAAGAAAGTAAGTGTTTCTGTTTGCTATATCATAAAAAGGTGTATTATTGAAGACTGTTTTATTTTGATTATATTTAATTTCTATCAAGCGTGGTATAATTGTGTGTGATAATAGCAGTGGTCATGGTTAGGAGACATAGCTTCACACTGATAGTAAAAGCTGGGGGAAATTCTTGTGGAGTGATGGTATTAAAAGTTACATATCCAAGTAAAGCTGCCTTCTGCTCTGTAGTGCCTGGCATGTGTTGTTTCAGCTTAGTGTCAGGACATTTTCACTTTTTATATCCTGGATTCTGAGCATATCTTTTTGGCTTTACTAGATGAAGAGTTGCCAGATTATTTAAGGATGTTGCTCTGTAAAGAAAGGTTGTTTGCATTTGCTGATTGATGTAACATCCACAGGGTTTCATTTGAGCCTGTCCTTCTCTCTTTGACCATGAAATAATGTAATAAAAGTGTCTCTGGTGTGGTGGTAAAATACTAAAAAAGAAAAAAAAAACAAGGGTGGAGTTTTACAGTGAAATTTGTAAAGATGAAGGCAGATTCCAAAAGACTTGCTGTCAGTATAAGACACTCTGGTGTGAGGCCTTTCTATAAAGCAGGCTTATACTGGAGTAAGTCATACCGAAGGGAAGTCTTTTATAATCAGGGCTGTAGTCTAGTGACATTAGCAGTGTATTAAAATACTGAAAAATATTACTATGGGTTGTGTTATTTCTATTAATATATGTGTACCTATGTCAGTGTTTAAAATGTAAAAATGTAAATAAGAATTTTTGATGCATACCTTTGGAACACTGACATTTCTGTACATCTTCTAGACATCTTCAAATCCCCAGAAGGTAATGTTGCAGCCTTTCGGTGAAACCATGTTTTAAGATAGATTTGGGTACTTGTCTATTTTTTACATTAGATTGGGTCATAAAGCAGCATTTTGATAATTTTGTGTAAAAATACTCAAATCATGCAGTATTGTGTGTGTGTACCAGTCTGGAAATACAAGTTTAGTGTGTATTTGCTATTCTTTTATTTTGAACTGAGAATACATTATTCTCCAAAGTGTTTAATGAACTTGAAAATAACTGTTTCACATATCTTAACCAAAACTTTTTGCATCTTATGAGGTGATGTCCTACTATCTGTTTACACAGAGCAAGGAAAATAATATGGGATCTTAAAGCTGTACTTTCACTAGTTGCCACTTGTAAGGAGTACTAAGAAATGTTGCAGCCGCTTACCCACATTTTTGTCACATATACTTGTGGTTTGCAACAATCTAGATTTAATTCTTACAATTTATGAAATATTCCAGAATCTACAGCACAGGAACAGAAACATCTGAAACTTGGCTTTGATTCAGGAAGTGACAGTGAAAAAAGTTTATCCAATCCAAGTAAGACAAAGGCAAAAGGTACTTTTAATTTGATTGTTTGCAGAGTTATAACTTGGCATATACTTTGTACCACTGGTGCCTGCTTTTAAAATTGCCCAGGAGTTGGAGTTTTAGCATGGGCATGTGTACGTGTGAATATGTGCTAGTTTATCTAGAGTCTCTTTCAGCAGCACTCTGAAAACAATTAATATGATTTTAAGTAACAGTTAACTCTGATTTCCTTAATGTTGGAAAAATTGTTCATTGAATGCCAGCTGCTAATGTTATGTAGTTGTACTGAACACATTTCTTAGGCTTTCCTGAAAGTTTTAATGTTTGACATTTATTCTTTATATACTTTGAGTGAAAGAAAGACAGACACCTTGAGCTGTCAGGTGGACAGAGACCTGGTGTTTCAAGTTAGTGAGTGTGAGGCAGTATTTCCTTGTGATACTTGTACACTAGAAAAAAACTGCGGATTAAGGCACCGTGCAAGGAAACAGTCGTATAAAATTAAACAACTTTCCATTTACAAATAGATGTTCATACATCTGGTGCGTATAAAAGGTATTTGCTGAAAAGTTTCCTTAATACATTTATTTTCACAGCTGCATATGCAGTTTATTTCAGCCAGTCCTGGATATTAAAACTTAAGGACAGTGGAAGGTTTAGATCACTGGTAATTTCCATGTGTGCCTGTGTGTTTGAATGAGGTGGCTCAGAACTAGGAGATGATAAAATTTGAGACCAGTTTGTACAATGGTGGAAAAAGCAGCATGAACGTAAACTTCGATCCTTTTGAAATTCAAAAAGTGAGCTGCATTATGATATCACAGTGGGGTATGGTCGGTTATGACACAGTCAGGGGGCTTGAGAAGAAGTATAATCCAAACTTTGATAGAACTAGGATCATTATTAAAAGATCTAGGGACAGTGGCGGGCATTAATTTCAACTGTGACCAGTGTGCATATACCAAAGGCTGAAGAGCTTATTGTGTAGGTAATTGGCAGTTGACTCCATGACTCTGAATGAATAGCTGGAAGAAAGCTGCCTTTTAACGAAAAGTTCCTGTTGGGTTATTCATGTTTGACACAAACAGCTTGCATAATAATAATAATAGTAATAATAATAATAAATAATAATAATAATAATAGGGCTTTGTGATGACAGCCTTGTGTGCACAAGAAATGCAAAAGTGTGTTGCTAATAGTATCCATAAAAATATTGAGATGTAATCTCTGTCCATTTTTCCTTTCTACCCTTGATCAACAGCAAATAATTTTTCTTCAGATCTTGGAAATGCACATATAAAGATAGCTCACTTCAAAAACATTGACTACAACCCGAGTAACAGTAGCTAACAAGGGATGAACAGTTACGTAAACATTTTAACATTAAAAGTTATGCATTATTTAATTTTATTTTGTTGATCTGAAGGTGTAGTGTCTGCTCATGCAGACCATTGAAGTAAGTTAAAAATATTACAAAGTAAAACAATATTACATATGTGGGAGATTCCCCAGAATTGAAAATAAACCCCCCGATGAGAACAGTATTTGCTGATGCTACGGCAGCAGTGAACTAATGCTGCACCTTTAGCTACATCAGATGCCTGGTCAGTATACATAAGCTTTGGGTGCCTTCCTCAGCTGCCTTACCACTCAAGCATGTAGCATGCTCATATAAGGAGGACATACAGATTTCAAAATTCAGAACTTGTTTTGCTGTTGGCGCACTTTTTTTTCTTTCACGTATGGAAGCATGAGACCATAAGGTATTAAGACCTAGCCCCTGGTTAATATATGAGGAATATCAGAGCGGAGAAGGGATGAGGGACCCTTTTTGCTTCTCTACTTAGTGTTGGGGCACTACAGTCATGGAGAGTGTGGGGCATGGGCTCCAAGTAAGCCAGCTCTGCCTTTCATCAACAACCTTTTTTTTTTTTGTAGAGAAGTACCCCTGTTGAGGACTGTTCTTTTCCTTTTTTTTTGTACTTTTAACATGTCAGTCAGGAAAGGCAAGTATGTGTGTGTGTGTCTGTGTGTGTGTGTGTGTGTGTGTGTGTGTGTGTGTGTGTGTGTGTGTGTGTGTGTGTGTGTGTGTAAGGCAGGTGCTTTTTTGTTTAGGGGAAAACCACAATGTCAGATATTCTGATAATTGCTTATCCTTTGCAGCAAAAGTTATTAGAAGTAGGCTTATTTTTCGGAGACTTTTTTATAGCAAACAGGCATATATTAAGATTTTGGTATATGTGACTATGGTTTCTGAATATTCTGCAACTGATCTCCTCCTTCAAATAAAGAAAAAGAGAAAATTAAACAATAAGATTTATGAAGAAGACTCATTTAGCCACCCTTGACTTAGTGGTTTGGGACAGACAGTTCAACTGAGGTAGTTTTGCAAGCCTCTGACCATAATTCTGATTTACTTGGACTCCCAGATAATGCTCCGCAAGAAGGTACGAAGACCTAAAGCATCCTTAGCTGAGAATGGAGAATCTCTCCCTTCTTAGGATTCTTCCAAGTTCTAGTTAGGGAGGAAGTTGCTGGGGATTTTGATGGTGGTCTGGACAACTGATTCCGCCCCTAAAACAATCAGACTAGAGGCCACCTAAGAAAACTCTCAGAAGACTAGACATTTGTCCCCCACCCACAGTATACACTGTCTGCTGCCGTTTTTTTTTTTTTAGGGCAGTGCAGTCTTTCCAGTCTTCCACTCCAGAGGAGTGTCTAAATCTGAAGAAGAAAGACTTGACTATGCTTTACATCTTTCTTCTCCTTTTCCTGTGAATCTGAACCATGTCCTGAGCTTTTCCTAATGAAGAAATCTCCTGCTTTCTCTGACACCATCTCTAAGATGAAAGAGTTCTTTAAGGGGTGGGAAGGAAGTCTGAGTCGGAAAAGCATTAAAGTTGTGTAGCCACAAAGCCTTTAGACATCTCTGCAAATCCGGGACACTTTTAATACTGCTGTTGCTACTTACTCACAATGTACTGCACCAAGAAGACCAGACAACATTTTGTTAGGTGCCATACTCTCCCAGATTTCTTTTCAGAAATCCATAACTGACCTGGCTATTATTTCTCTGGACAGGGACAGTAGTTCAAAACTTTCTTTTTCATCTAACCCTGTCCCTAATGAAAAACAGAGCAGGGCCTTTCACAGGCATTAACTGCCAGACACACATGGCAAAATATTTACTGTTTTTGCTGACATGCAATAATCTGTTGCTAGCCTCCCTGCTTCAGACACTAAGTCAGTTTGTTAAATATAATCAGGTATTTGTCGTTAGATCACTGCTACTGTAGTCTCAGCTGAATAGTTTATATCCTACCTAGGATATAATACTGGGACAGCTTCCAAAGCAGAAGGGCACCTTCCACTTGCTCAGTCTGTTGATAGCTCGAGCTAGGCAGGAGAAAATCTGCAGTCTGGGTGCTAAGCCCATTAGGGCATTCAAGCCGCCAAACAGTGCTCATCTTGCAGGCTTTCAAGGATCAATGGTTGGCTAGTGTTTCTCCTTTGCTGGGCAGATCAGTTCCCTTTAGAGGAAAAAAAAAACGTCCACATCTAATTTTGTGACTAAAACAGTATTTTTTATGACAAGAACTAATTTATTTTTGCTAGGATTAACTTTTTTGGGACATCAAACGACATTTCGGTGAGTTGAAAAAGTGCTGTTCTTTTATTAGTTTGTGTAAACTTTTATTTTTCAATGATTTACTCTCATTTTTATTGGTAATCCATCCACAACTCTTAATTTTTGCACATGGGTCTGGTGTTTCATTATAACAATGACAATCTTCTAGAGCCAATGTTCACACTGCTGGGTAGCTAGCTATAGTGTTCTACATTGTTTTTAGGGGTTGGGGTATGTGTGTTTTGTGCATTTGTCACTCTGAATTTCTGGTGAAAATACTGCTTCTTTGATACTTGCCATTTACTGACTGCTACGTCATCACTGCCCAGGTTTCAGGCTTCTTTCTTGGCTTTACCATGGACCCCTTTGTAACACATCTAGCTGGCTCACAGATGGGATCAAAGAGGTTAGGTTTAATAAGACCACGTTACCAGTAAAATTCGCTTGGGCTCTGTGCTGGGTCCACTTCTCTTTGTCATCTACTTCTTCGTGGTCAAAGCCAGTGTCAAAGGCTTCTGGCTGACCAAGTTTGCAGATGATTGGAAACTGGGAGCAGTCATTGAATCCCCCAAGATGAGAACTCCCTTCGGGAAGGTCCAACACAGACAAATAATTGGTGCCAAAGTCATGATTTAAAGCTCCATACCAAGAATTGCATTACAGTACATTTTGGGAAGTCGACCACCGTGGGTAACTATGCCATCAATAAAACACCCCTATAAATTGATTTTCTAGTTGGAGATCTGGGAACTCATTAAAAAAGTAACATAGCCTTCGACCAAGATGTGTCCAAGGTACTAAGGAAATCCTTCTCTGTTGCTTAACTGAAAAGTAAGGGTATGGCATCAAGGTCCAGAGAGGTCATCATACCGCTGTACTCAGCCCTCATTACACTCATCAAGGTCCAGAGAGGTCATCATACCACTGTACTCAGCCCTCATTAGACTCATCATAGAGTATAATACCACCTTCAGTATGTAGCTGACTAGTCACATGCAGCAACTGGAATGTCCACAATGGCTCCTTACAAAAAGAATACAGGCGGTAAACACTATGCCCTACGCTGATCACCTCAAAGCCCTGTCTCTTTATTCGGTATCATACAGTCTTCTGAAAGGTGATCTTTGCCTGGCATACAAGGCATTCATGTTTTGATGAACCTTTTGCACACACGCAAAACAAGCAGCACCAGGACTACTAGATCAGAAGACCTAAATTTTTTTGCAACATAAATAGGACGTGTTGGAGAGAGAGAGATGTGTTTCTCAAAACATTCGCATTCTCTGGAACAGGTTTCCCATCCATGTGAATCAGAGTTCCTCCCTAATCCTATTTAAGTACAACATGGACCAGTGGATAGGTAATCAGAATTCACCCCTGGTCTGGCACCTCTGTCTCTGATGGACACAGGCAGTCAGAAGATCACCCCCTATAGAAATCAAATTTGTGTGTCACATTTGGCTTGCATAGCTAGGCTTATAAGGACCCTAGTGGTCATTGGTATAGTATATTCCTCTGAACCTTTAAGAAAGTGTAATCCATGCTTGACGGAACTAAAACTTTCAGAAACTATAATCAGTTACTTTCTTATGAAGGTAATAATAAAGGACGACCTCTGTCAAAGCAGACTATTTCCAAATGGTTGTCTCAGGCTATTGCCTTTTGTTATACACAGCACAAAAGGCAATTTCCAGGCTGGGTCAAGGCTCATTCTTCTAGGGCCTTGGCTTCTTTTGTGGTCTTTTGGTAAAGCTTGTATTCTAGAAGCAGCAATTTGGTCCTGTGTCCATACTTTTACCAAGTACAACAAACTTGATTCCTTTTTTCTCGAAGTGTAGGATAGGTTTTGCTAAGACCATTCTTGAGGGGATCCTGGACCATCACCCTTTCTCTTCCCAGTGAGTGTAAGCTGTGGTAATCTTCTGGAGTAGTGATTAGTTTGATGAACATAGTACAGCTCTGTAGTAAATCTACCATAATAGTAGATATTTGACTGATTAATGCTGCAGCAGTATGATGAATGTAGTACAGCTGTGTAAGCAAACTTACCATAAAAGTAGGTGTTTGAATGGTCACTGCTGCAGCAGTGATCATCTGTATGATAACTGTAGTACAGCTGTGTAGTAAACTTACCATAAAAGTAGGTGTTTGAACGGTCACTGCTGCAGCAGTGATCGTCAGTATGATGACTGTAGTACAGCTGTGTAGTAAACATACCATAAAAGTAGGTGTTTGAATGGTCACTGCTGCAGCAGTGATCGGTATGATGAATATAGTACAGCTGTGTAAGCAAACTTACCATAAAAGTAGGTGTTTGAATGGTCACTGCTGCAGCAGTGATCGGTATGATGAATGTAGTACAGCTGTGTAAGCAAACTTACCATAAAAGTAGGTGTTTGAATGGTCATTGCTGCAGCAGTGATCGGTATGATGAATGTAATACAGCTGTGTAAGCAAACTTACCATAAAAGTAGGTGTTTGAATGGTCACTGCTGCAGCAGTGATCAGTATGATGAATGTAGTACAGCTGTTTAAGCAAACTTATCATAAAAGTAGATGTTTGAATGGTCACTGTTGCAGCAGTGATCAGTATGATGAATGTAGTACAGCTGTGTAAGCAAACTTACCATAAAAGTAGGTGTTTGTATGGTCACTGCTGCAGCAGTGATCGGTATGATGAATGTAGTACAGCTGTGTATGCAAACTTGCCATAAAAGTAGGTGTTTGAATGGTCACTGCTGCAGTGGCCATTCCCATTTTCTATCCGCTATTTTTTATGTTTTTTTTTTTTTTGCTAGGGTGAGGGTTTCTGTTTATTTTCCTAGCATTGACCTTTTCAGGGCTCTTGCTTCCCTCTGTCAGTTGGCATGAAGTCTCTGAAGGCCTTGGTGCCCAGACCACTGTTTTTTTTGGCTTTGCTTGAGCCAGTAAACAGTTTGATCATGTGGAAGGTGCCTTAACCTTTGGAAGCTGGCTAGCTATTATATCCTTAGCTAGATATAACTCGTATATGTAAGGGTACTGCACCTGTGATCATTTGAACATCTACTGTTGTTGTAAATTTACTTACACAACTGTCCTTTATCCCTCCTCATGCACATGGGCAGGGGCAGTTACCAAGAACCTCTTTTCAGAGTGGACTTGCTCATACAGGCAAGGGATTTCTCATTCACCCTAGCATTCCCAACCTCCTCTTGACTGTATATGTGATAGGCTTTGATTTCATCTAGTTAGTTTTTCATAGGACATGCAACAGTTATTAAAGGAGGTTAGAAAACTTGCTACTAGGAAATAATATTTAGCCAAATGGAAGAGATTTTCTAATTGTTATCAGAACAGACACCAGGATCCATCCCTTGCAGGGACTTTGGTGGTTATTCAATTCCTGTGTGAATTGCTGCAGTGAAGCCTGCCTTAAATAAAACTACATGTCTGTTAATCCCTAATACCATAGAACCAGAAACACTTCATCCAACATCAAACACCCCTTAAAAACTTCTTAACGAGTTGATCAGTAAACACACTCCAGCCAAAAAGTCAGTCCATACTTCTAAGCGTATTGAACTAAATTTATTAAAAATTAAAAAAAAAATAAATAGAGTTGAGCACTTTTGTCCACAATGGACTTAAACAGAACTAATTAGTAATTACTTTAACAACCATTAAATAACAATCTACTATCTAGCATCCCAAGAAAGAACCAGTTAAATTCATTCATAAGTGCGGTCATGCAAACAGTGCCTGTGTTTTTGTGTTGAAGTGTTTTCTGATTCTGTGGTGTCAGGGCTTAACAGATTGCTTCATTGGTTGATTGTACCCTGTTCTTTATACCACTGGCACTTGGTTCAGTGTTAAATCAAAATGCATCATTCACGGTAACCATGTGAAGAGTCAGGACCCCCAGAGGGAGTCCAGAAGCAATGAGACTGAATGGCTGAAAAAAACAGACTTGCATATAGCAAGTCGTAGATGGCTGTTTCTTGAAATATTCCCTTTTCGTTAAGGTACAGCAATGTTGGTGCTGGTATATTTAAATTTAGGGTGTGTGGAGGGTGCAGGAAGCTTGCTTCCCTTCCAAAAAGAAAATTAAAGGAGAAGAGTGATGTTCAAGATTTGCTGTTCTCCTGGATTTTCGTTTTTTTTCCACCTTGTTAGCACTCCGCATTTCGAATGCCGACATTTCAATAGGGTGCCAACTTTCAGCCATTTCTGCTTGTCTGCTACTAGATTCTCCTTTCCGTTTTTTTATTTTGAGTCAAACAATTCTTAAAAGGGGGTTCTTCATATTAGGCCACCTAGAAAATAAGTGGCACCTTCCTGAGGATGGTTAACTGTACCACACTCGGAACCTGCATCCTCCACTTCTCTGAAATGTCTTAATTGGAAGACTGCTTTGCTTATTGCTTCTGACTTCAGCTAGCCAAGTAGCTGAGTACTTAGCTTTTATGTCTTTGCAACCCTTTTTTAATTTTTCACAAGGATATGGTGAGTTTTAGAACTAAGCCTATCTTTTTGCCCAGAGTTTTTTCTGATTTTACCTTGAACCCATCTGTGCATCTCCCTATTTTCTATCCTGAACTCATAATTCGAGGAGAGAGAATTCTTCATACCTTAGATTTCTACAGGCAACTCAAACATTACCTCGACAAGACTAAACATTTCAGAATGCCAGACCAGCTTTTTATTTCCTTTGATGGCAAGAAAAATATAGCCAGTTTCCATGCAGACTATTTCCAGGTGGCTGTGTCATGTTGTTTATTTTTATTATTCTCATCTTGAAAAAATCCCTCCATAGAATGTCAAGGTTCCTTATATGTGAGCTATGACTACTTCTGCAGCCTTTTGGAAAGGGGTGAACTTCAGAAGTATTCAAGAGGCAGCTGCCTGGTCAACAGTACACACTTTCACTAATCACTATGAAACTGACTGTTATTCCAGAGCCAAAGTTTATATTGCTAAAGCTGTTATCCAGAGTCTTCTGGACTCTGACCCTCCTACTTTTCAAAGCTTTGGTAATCTTCCCGTATAGCTAAAGGCTACTGCAACAATGATCTAATGATGAAGGGAATACAGCTGCTTTAAGGTAACTTACCATAATAGTATATGTTCAAGCAGATCATTGCAGTGCTTACACCCTCCTTCCTCCCCCTTTTATTTTCCTGTCTTCCCCATCCGAAGTGTGTTTAGTGTCACACTTGTTCTTTTTTTTAATTTGATATTTTGGTACTTTCTACAGCATTAGGCTACAACCTCCCCTTTAGGGTAAGAAAACTCTGGCTTTTAGTGTACACTTGTCCTTCTTTTATACCAACACACTCATGCGTTTGAACAGACGGTCAGTGCATGAGGAAGGAGCGCAAAGTTTTTGTAGACTGGCCAGACATTGAATATCATTGCAGACTGTTTCCCATATAGCTAAAGACTACTGTAACAGTGATCTTTTCAAATGTACAGTTATGTTAAACTTGCACAGCTGTACTTTCCAATACAAGGTACAGTATTGTTAATTAACTGGCCATTTAATATCAGGTTAGCTTCAAATCTTGTTGAGGAATTTCTGCTTTGAGTGGCAAGTACTACATGTCTGTTGTATAGCTCTTGGGCTTCAAACTTCACCCTTACAGTTACTGTAAACAAAATTGCCCCATAGCTCAGAATATCTCCTTTGTCCTTAAATGAGTGTTTATTAGAGTAAATGGGTTAATCTGAGCTTGCCAAGTTAAAGACTTTATCAAAGGACTTTGATGATTCTGTCTATCCCCTATGGCAAGTGTGCTGTAATCAGTAGGATAAAAGTTTCACTACAGTTTTTTTGTTTTTAGATGTACTGGGAAGATGGGCATCATATTACTGAAACTGAATTTTGCATTCCAGGAACAGACTTCAGATATGTTCATTGGTTGGTAAGCTTTGCAGCACAAAAAGTGTAATATAAAGTACCACTATATAAATGAGACTTTTGTTAGAGAACTTTTTATAATCATCTTTTTCTAACTTCACTTGAAAAATAGAGAGAAATTCACAGCTGACATTGTGCATAGTTGAACAAGGCATGCTTTTGAACTAGCTGTATTTTTGAAGTAAAGAAATGTGGTATTTTCTTTACTTTAGAAAAAAATGTCTAAGTAAATGAAAAGCCACTGTGTTGCACTCTGGGAGGGTATTAGGGGAGGGAGGAAGATGCTGTATACCTGACGTTCAGTATGCAGGCTTAATTCTCTGACGTATCCATGATCTACCCAGCTGGTTGTCTAGATTATGGGCAGAGTGGAGAAGGAAGCCCACAAATTGAAACATTTGAAGTGGGTGATATGCCTCCAGGGGGAGGAGAAGTAGAAGTTTCTGTTAGCATAGTGTAATGTAAGGGTTGAAATGCCTTACTGTGACTCTTATTTGTATTTAATTTATTCATTTTTTTAAATTTGGCTGTAGTCTGCAAATGGGAAAAGTAGCTATAATTGCTGGCTATGAGAACAGTCTTTTGATGAAGATCTTGCTGTCATTTGCACATCATTCTAGCTTTACAGAACTAATGTGATTTGTATGAAGTTGTTTGGAATACTTGGTTGCTGTTTGTGGGAAAAAAAATCAAATTTCTTACTGTGGCCTTTATTTTTATCAGAGTAAGTTACCTAGGATGTACACAGACAACAAATTGTCTATAACTGTTAGGTAAAAGGAGCTCTCTGTGAATGAAAGCAACAGAAATTTTATCATTTGTTCAGTTTAAACAGTCATTTTTCTGGCTTTGCAGAACTAGTGTGTTTACTGTTTGAGGTAAATTCATATATTTTACTGTAACTACTGTGTGTTTGTACGAAACAGACTTGAAGTACATTACTATGGCCACTATTATTCTTCTTTCTCTTCTTCTTAGTAGTGCTAACAGTAGTAGAAGTATAGATATGATGTTGCCTTTGTCATCCGTTCCTGAAACATTGAGTTTCTGATCCGACCTCAGAAAGGACTTCAGCCACTTCTCAGATTTGGAGCCATAGTTCAAGCTCCTCCCTTTACCCACAGTCCTCTCCCAAGCCTTAGATCTCATTTGCCTGTTTTAGCAACCAGACTTTTTTCATGGCTCAAGTCTTTGGGAGATAAGCTGACTTTTTTGTTACCCTTTTTCTTCAGGCAGTTGTATCTCTTCTTTCCTCCTACCTTCCCTGTTGTAAAAAAAAAAAAAAGTATATTGTTTTCTGATAGTTGTTAGGGTTGTTGTTGTCTCCCTCTAAGCCTCCCACCATTCCATTCTTTCTATCTCTTTTCTCTCTATTAGATTATAGTAGTCTTTATACCATTGCTGGTATTCTCTTTCCCATTTCATTGGGAGTGTATTTGTAACATTACTGGTAAATTGCCTGTAGTCCCTTCTGTATATCTGGATTTTGTTTTCAGGACTGGCTTTTATCTTGCTGCATGATGTCAGACAAGGGGCATTAAAAAAAAGTCCTTCATGTGGCACAAAAATCTAAATTTGATGCCCACTCTGAATGTGTATACTGTCTTGGCTACCACTCATCTTGAGGTTGAGTGTGAGATTTGTTCTGGCTTCAACAACAGAGCCTTGATTGAATGCAGGAATAAGCTAATACACAAGGGATTGCTATCTTCTTCTCTCTCTGTATCCGGAGCGTCCCTCTTCTCCAATAAACCTGCAGGAAAATCTTAGTGGGAGATAGAGGACAATTTAAATCTTCAAACAAAAGTTTATAAAGAGTTGAGAAAGTGCTCCCCTGTCCACTCTCTTCACTGTGAACCAGCTTTGGCTCCTCTTTCTCAAGTATTTACGGCTTGAGATCCATCTGCCTCTTTAGATCCAGTGTACCTACGCACAACTCTTCATACCATTGACCTCATTGGTTCTACCCAGATTTCATTGAGGCTACATTCTACTTTTCTACAAGAAACTCCCTGTATCCTTCAGGTCTGCCAGGAACCTGTCTGAAGCAGATGTGAATAGGATCATGAAAAAATTTAATAGGACCCGAATTTAGTAGGGAGTACTTCATGAAAAAATTTAATAGGACCCAAATTTAGTAGGGAGTACTTCCATCTCCATCTCATGGGACCCATGAGCTATGAACTAGTCCAAACACATTTAGTGACTCCTACCTTGATCCATACTTCTCCTTCAGAGGTTCTGAATCCAATATTTCTGAAATTGTCTGGGTCAGATGCGAAAGCTTGGCCCTTGCTGACTCCACTGCCTTCTCTGATCCAAATGTCTCCAGTCTTATGGGAACCAGAAGGATCTCACAGCTATAGCTTCAGTGCAGAGTCTGGTGGTAAGGGTCAACTCTTAGGTAGTCAAAGCCATTCCTTCCCCTCAGGGCGTTCATGCTAGATAGTTCAGCTCCATCTTCTGGATCGAAACAGTCATGGGGAAGTTCTGGATTTTTTTAGGCAGGTGGCTTTGGTTCCTATTGTGGCAGTTTTGGGCTTATCAGTTTCTGCCTTCAAGACAGTGGAGAGAGCTCTCCTTATGACTGAAGATAGGACATCCTTGTTCCCCCTCGGGTCCTCCCCCTCCTCAGCTGTATGCCCTGGGTCTATTGGGACAGCCGGTTCATTCTAGCTTTTTCAGGACTCCCCATGTGCTTCTGGGTCCTCCTTGGATCACCCCCATGAGAAAATCCCTTAGAGACGTAAGTGCAGGAGGTGCTACTGGGCCTAATTTCCCTTTAGGCTAGGAAGAATCTGGATATGACAGAACCCATTCCTCGTAAGCTAGACAAGTTCCTAATTGCACCCAAGGACTATACCCATTGAAGCAGGGGTTGCCCAGTTGATACCATGGTGATTGCCACAAAAAGGAACTTGCTGAGGAAAGGCTCATTGTCTAATTTTCTAACAAAGTGTCCAGGGCCCTGGACAGATTTGGGTAGCAAATATTTGCTTCAGTGACCTTTGCCTTATGATCTCTGAGTTATCTAGCACATTTTACAAGGTTCCACACTGATTTGACCAAGGAACTTACCAAATCCCTCTCAGGTCCATGTCGGCAGAAGATAAAAAGACTGTTTCTTTGCAACTGACCACCCTTCAGTCCTTTTCAAACATCTCCATGTGGTTAATTTCCTATGCTATGGAAGGCATTTTTCAAGCATCAGAATCGGGCATAACAATTGGAAGACATGCCTGGATCCACCTTTTTCGCATTGTAGAGTCCTATGAGACATCTTTCATCAGTACACCCTTTGATGGGTTACATTATTTGGATCTAAAGTTAAAAAGACTCTCACCAAGAATGAACAAGATGGGAAAACCATATCTGCTGTAGGGATGTGTTTTTCTACCCCTAAGAATAGCTTTTCAAGTAACCAGAAAGGGAGTAGAAAAATATGGTTCCGGAAATTGCAAGGGTTTTCTCAGGACTCCTATGGAGATGGACCCCCCTCCCCCACCGCGGCAGAAGGAGAACTTTAGTGGTAGAAATCACCCACGTGGCAGAGGGACCCAGCAAAACCAAAGCTTCAGAGGTCCCTTTTTCAAGAACCTGTCCAGCACCCCTAAATGGTTGCCTGACTGCTGCACTATGGAGGCAGTCAGGGGGGTGCTTATCTCTGTCTTCAGAAACCTGGATGTCCATCATCAAAGTCATCTGGTTGCAGAGAATAATTTCCAGAGGTTATTGCATTCCCACCCCCCATTCATCCAAGAAAAAATTCTGACATACCATCCCATCAGAGGAAGGAAGCAGCCTCAGAGATGGAAAAGCTGCTAAGACAGTCATCCAAGAGGTCCCACCAGACCAGCAAGGATTCGGAACTTATTTGAGATTCTGTTTGGTACCAAAGAAGATGAGACACCTCAGACCAACATTGTACCTAAGATGCTTGAACCAGTTTGTCAAAAAACTTGAAGTTCTGAATGGTCACAGTTCAGTCCATTCTTCCTCTTTTGCTGAAGGATGATTCCATGTGTTCAGTAGATCTTAAGATGTATACCATCACATAAAAACAGACAGACAAACCAAGAGATACCTTCACTTCCAGCTTGGCAGCCCATCACTTTCAGCTCAGAGCTCTGCCCTTTGGTCTCACCACAGCCCCCTCTGTGTACACCAAATGTATGGCAGTGGTTACTGTTAATTAATCAGTGGTTAATGTTAAGTGTTAATAACCGATGGTGTAAAGACTGTAACCTATACTGCACCGAAGATGTGGAAATATTGACACTAAATTGCAGATCTTTCTATGTTCCAAGGATAATCAGTGGGGTATGTGTCATAGCAGTGTGCCCCCCCCCCCAGTGCTAACACCACTGAAGTTCAAAATCAACTCCATAATATTATCTGTGAGCTACAAAGCAGAAATGCAGAATTTGCACATGTGATAGCAGGTGATTTCAACAGAGCTGAGCTTAAGAAGGTGCTACTCCATTTTTATCATTATGTGGATTTCCCCATCAGAGGGGAGAATACCTTAGGCAAAGCTTACAGCAATGTTAAAGGAGCCTTTAAAGCTTTGAAGCACCCCAACATAGGTAGCTCTGATCACACTGCCATCCTGCTTCTGCCTACCTATAAGAAGATGTCTTTGATCAGAGAAAAGACGACAACTGAACAGATCAGTGTGTGGCAGGAGAGTTCCATGGATTGCCTTCAGGACTGTTTCAATACCACCTGCTGGGAGGTCTTCAAAGAAGTGGCTACACACAACCTCCCGTTAGACATGGACACCTATACTGATTCTGTTCTTGCCTACATAAATAAATGCTTGGAGGATATAATCACCACGGAAACCAACACTATAAGAGCCAATCAGAAGCCATGACTCACCAGGAATGTGTACGAGCTACTGACGGAAAGAAACACAGCCTTCAAGGCAAATGACAAAAAAATGTTAAAGGCGGCCAGGTCAAATCTGAAAAAGGGCATCAAAGTGGCAAAGAGGGTGTATGGGAGGAAAGTTCAGATCTGTTTCCAAGACATGAGAAGTCTGTGACAGGGGATATAGCAGTTCATGGACCGTAAGACCAAAACATTCCGATGTGATGACAGCTTGGTATCCTAAATGAATTGAACTCTTTCTTTGACAGATTTGAGGAGAACACCACCATCGTACCTTCTAAAACAAACACTGACAAAGAGGAGAAAGTGCTCACCTTAGCCTCTGAGGAGGTGAGACTTCAGCTTAAGAAGGTGAATCCTAGGAAGGTTGCTGGACCAGTTAATGTACTTGGCAAGGTGCTGAAGGGGTGTGCTGATCAGTTATGTTTGGTAATGACAGACATCTTCATCACATTCCTTGCTATGGAGAAAGTTCCTTCGAATTTCAAAGAAACAAGTATTGTCCCACTTCCGAAGAAACCCAGCCTGCCTCAGTGACTTCAGACCAGTCACCTTAACCTCAAATGTCATGAAATGCTTTGAGAGGATTGTGAAGAAACATCTATCTGTTAGTCTGCCTAAGTCCTTCGATCTGCTCCAGTTTGCGTACCAGGCAAATGGATTGACTCCGTATGCGATTTCTGTCACACTACACCTTGCACTAAAACACCTACAAGGGAGTAACAACTGCATAAGGCTACTGTACATCTACTTCAGTTCTGCTTCAACAGTGATACTGATGCAGCCAGTGGATAAGCTTGTGAAACTCTGGATAAACAAGCACCTATGTGACTGGACTCTTCACTTTCTGACTGGTAGACCACAGTGGACATTGACTGGAAGCACCTGTCAATGCTTAGTCCTGATTACTGGTATTCCCCAAGGTTGTGTGCTCAGCCCCTTGCTCTTCACCATCCTCACCCATGACTGTACTACAAAACATAATTCAAATTGTATTATAAAATTCGCTGATGATACCACAGTCATGGGGTTTCATTATTGGTGGGGATGAACATACCTACAGGGATGAGGTGAACACTTTGATTGCCTAGTGTGACAGGAGCAATCTGGACCTTAATGTTAGTTTGACCAAAGAAATGATTGTAGACTTCAGGAGAAAGGCAACAGTTCATCAACCACTCACTATCAAAGGGGAGGTAGTACAGAAAGTCAAAACAACCAAGTTCCTGGGCCTTCACATCTGAGATGACCTCTCCTAGACTGTTAATACCAACCTTATAGTCAACAAGTCTCAACAGAAGCTTCACCTCCCACTGTCTGCTCTTATCACTTTTTACAGGGGAGCTATCGAGAGCATCCTCACTAGCAACTTCATAGCATGGTTCGGCAACTGCACAGTTGCTGAGAAGAAGAAGAAATTACAGAGGGTGGCTGAGAAAATCTTGGGCACAAACCTCCCTTCTATTCAGGAGCTTTTCTTTACAAGAGCAAGAAAGAGGACATATAAAACACTAGCTGATTCGACCCATTAGGCCCACAGCTGGTTCTCACAACTTACATCTGGAAGGAGGTACCGCAGCTTCCGCTGTAGGACTACCAGATTCAGGAATAGTTTGTATACTGCAGCTGTGAGACTTAACTCTGACACCAACCATAATACGGGACACATTGAAGCCTCTTTTTTTCAATTAATCCTGCTGCTCTGAGCAATTACCGCCAGTATTACTATTATGCAATATGATGACTATAATGAGTCACGTCTAAGGTTAACAAGTGCAATACAGTAACTAAACAGCTGCTATTCACTAGTCTCTATTTATTCTCTATCTTAATGGTGAAGGGGTTTGCTGGTGGGTATTTATTTAATATTTATCATTGGATAACGGGTATTGTGTGTTTATATAACGTGAGCTACCTCTTGCATATCATACATGTTATTTTCTTTCTTATGTTATTCTCTCTGATACAGCTGTATCTATGTTATTTGCACTGCATTTCTCTTATGAGCTGACATGTGTAATTTCGTTTAGGCTGAACTAGTGTGGTCCTAAATGACAATAAAGTTTCTTTGAATCTTTGGTTGCAGCTTGCCTGAGATTGCTGGGATTTCAAGTTTTTCCATATCTTGACAACTGGCTTCTCACGGCTCCCACCAAACATCTACTAACAAGACACGGACTACCTGCTCCATTTATATCTTCACCTGGGCATCACAAGTCAACTACAACAAATCTCATATCCTTCCCTTTCAGATCCTGGAGTTCATAAGGTTCATCTGGATACAGTTTCTCAAGTGGCTCAGCTCCCTGAATCCAGATCATCCAAATTACAGCATCAGGCAACAAATCTACTGTCTCTTCAGTCATCACAAGCTAGGCTTGTTCTTCAGTTACTTGGTTCAATGGTGGCCTCCATAACCCTTCTGCCTTTAGCAAGATACTACATGAAAGTTCTACAATGGACACTAGCAGTACAATGGTATATGAAATGACATCTCCCATTCGAATCACAAAGATCTAAAAACAACATGTATCTTGGTGGATTCATGCGCCAGATATTTTCCAGGGACTCCCCTTTGTTCTGCCATTGCCACGGGTGACCACGGATGTTTCCCAGTTAGGGGGGGGGGCATTACCTGAGACAGACAATCCAAGGCGTTTGGTTCACCGTACAGGCCAACTTTTACGTCAGCATCCTAGAGATGAGTACAATAACAGGAACAAACCACCAGTACGAAAGTTCATCCAGTGGAAATCCAGACAGGAAATGATAACCACTGGAACACAAAAACTGCAAACTCTCCTTTTTAGGGAGAGTTTGCTAAAAACTAGTGAAGATGTCAGTTTCCAAAGAGAATGCTTGTGTTTGCTTGAAGAAATTCGAGAACAAGGGGAAGGATGTGAACAAAATGAGATGAAGATGAATGGAAGTCAATGTGGAACAAAGAAAAGCTAAAAAAGATGAACAGATGTTTAAAAGAAGAAATGTTAGCAGCTTTCCCAATGAGGCAACATTCCCACTTCAAGAGAAAAATTCAAATACTCAGATTTCTGCTCTGTTACCATTCGATGAAATTATCAAAAATGTAAAGCTTTTCATTAAAGAATCCCTCTCTGGATCTTCTGTCTCATCCCTCTGGGCTGTCTCACCTGGACGTGTAAGACGTTAAGCTGGCCACATAGTTTCTCCACTTCCTGTGATGGCTAGACAGCCCAAGTTTTCTTCCCTGGTATCACATATCCTTACATCTTCTCAAAAAAAAAAACTCTAGTAAGAGGATGCCCAAAACCAAATGGAAATGATTATCTATCTACACCAACAAGAGACACATTGACCCTTTTCAACACGCATTCCTGTGATTTTAGAATTTCTGGCCTCCATTATCCATAATGGAGCAAGTTACTCTACAATCAAGGTTCAGCTGGCTGCAATCTCCAGTTTTCATGTAGGTCAAGATCATTTGTCATTGGCTTTTCTTAGGTTATGCAAAGCTTTTCTTAAAGGTACCTCCCCGTGGGACTTGATTAACTCTTCTCCAGGCCTAAACTCAGTTACTACTTGAACTCACAGCAAAAGCTGATTTAAAATTTTTGTCCTAGAAAACCATTTTTCTAGTTGCTGATACATGTGCTAGACAAGTATCAGACCATCATGCTTTGTCTTGGCAGCCACTTAAATTTTTTGTAAAGACACTGTTTCTCTTAGCACCAGCCCTCTTCTGGTGAAAGTAGCTTCTGAATTCACCCTTAACTAGCCCATATATGCGTCATTTGTTTGTACACAGACAACTGAGATGTTATTTCCATAGAAAAAAAAATCTTTCAGGAAATCTGAGCAATTGTTTATTTAATTTTCAAAAGCTAAATTGGGAAAAATCTGTCTTTAAAGTTGCATTAGTACGGTGGCCACTGAATGTATTTCTTATGTTTATAAGCAGAAAGGTTTGACTTTACCAAGACTGCCACATTCTCATTCTACTGGATCAGTCTCTACTTCCTCTGCTTTTCTATCAGGACATCTGTATATGACATTTGTACTGTTTCTACATGGTTTGATGCTTGTACCTTCATAACAGATTGCAAATTGGTTATCCTTTTTTAGGAATAGGACAGCTTTCAGTTTTGCCATGCTCTGGAATGTCCTTTCATGAAACCACCCTGGGTTTTTACTAGTTGGGACTCTATACAAGTGGTTGAGGAATGGATGTAAAATACAACATCAGATATAAAAGTTACCATAACGATGCATCTGTGTTGTCTTTCCTCAACCTACCCTCCCTCCTTCCATTGGAAGAAGATGATCATATGATCTGCTGGTATGACCTGGAGGTATACACTTTTGTCCTATTCCTTCTCAGCTCCAGATACTTTTACTATCATGCTTCTAGACATTTACAGAATTGTTTCCTTATTTATGTTGATATAGTGGCAAACTTGATCTGAGGTAATCTGGCGCTTAGACGAGGGTAGTGGGTAAGGGGAGGAGCTTGAGCTACAAATCCAGTACCTCTCAAGTGTACCTCATTGTAAGAAACATTCATGTTCCTTGAAGTTCCACATTGAAAGGATCTGTCACACTTTCGGTGTTGGGAATTTTTTAACTGATATCCATGGTAAATAGAACTGAATCATACACATTCATTAAAAGAACTATTATATAATTAAAAATATCACCTTTCAGCCATTCTATGAACTTCCTAGATGAAGTTGTTAGTGAGTGCTCCACATTTTGCCCATTTGTTCCACGTTATGAAAGGTAGTGTTCCTCATTTTGGAGATGGACGGTTGAGAGCTATGTTGAAGTATCCGAGATTGGATCTGAAAACCCAGTGGTTAAGGAAGAATGAAAACAGACAACACAGACGCATTGTTATAAGTATATAACTTTTGTTTTTGCAACAAGTGAATGTCTGAATTGTATGCAGTCAACAATTTAGCTACAACTGCTAGGTTTGTGGACTGTATATGGGTGAAAGTTGCCAAAACTGCTGCTATGCTCAAGTTAAACAGTCATTAAAATAGTTTTACAAGACTGGAAGGTATTTGTCTAAAACAAGTTGGAATACTTTGCAGTAGACACTTTTTTATCACAATTGTACAGCTAAGCTTTACACAGTCAATAAAATGACTGTAATCGATGGGCATGGAGGCCTTCTGTAGATAAAAGTGACTTACCCTTACTTGATTACTGTCAACCAGTCATTGATCTGGTATGGCAGGAATAGTGTCACACAATGTACTGTATTTGCTTAAAAGCTAATATTGGTATCTCTGAAGTTAAATACCTTAAGTGTCAGTTGTCTGTAACACAAGATATGGAGGAACACGACACCAATTGCTGTTATTCATAGGAAATCTGTTCTGGTGTGATTTTGTTTTGTGTACCAGCAATGATTCCCTTTTTTTTTTTTTTTTTTGGTTGGGGGAGGATTTCTCCTCTCTGAGTTTGTGCAACTGTGAAGTTGGTATGTAAGAGGTTGTGTTTGGGGGTTGCTTGTCCCCCACCTTCATGGGGGTAGGGGAGCCTTCCCTTTTGCAAAAAAAAATAATAAAAAATCGCCTGCACTTAACGTGTTTTGCCCTTCTGTATCACAGCAGTAGTTTTCAGCATTTCCGATGCTCAGTTTTTTGTTGTTTGATTTTTCATAGTGAAACTATAGTCACTGCTATGGCATACATTTATGTATGTGTGTTTGGTGGACGCAGCAGTGTATTAGAGTAGCAAGCTGGCCATGTTTTCCTTTAGTTTCCATCAGAGTCTGATATCAGCACTGTACCTAGTAAGTGGCTGTTTTTGTTGGAATGGGTAGAATATGTGTGAAAACTGTTCATTGGCACAGTAACTAGCATTGCCATCAGACAATACTTGGCTCTCTGGATGAGTTCATGGCTGAGGCTCATTCTTTATGAAGTCTGCATGCCCCTGCAGTCTCTATGTGTGTTTTATCCAGATGCTGTGGTTTCCTGCAACACCCCAAATACTGACAAAAGTGAATTGGCATTCCTGAAGTTTGCTAGTAGATAAGCATGTGGCATGTACAAGCTGGCTCTGTTCAAGAGAAATCTTGACCGGTGTATGGGAGATCATAGGTTTACCCTGGGAATCATCTCTGTGTCACTGCTGGACAGAGGCACAACAAACTAATGGGCACAGTATTTTTTAACATAAGGGGTGGCGTAAGCCACAAAACTCTGGGCTAGGCTTATAAATGCCTTAGGGCAGATAGCCTAGTATAAACCTATGTGTGTGTGTGTGTGTGTGTGTGTGTGTGTGTGTGTGTGTGTGTGTGTGTGTGTGTGTGTGTGTGTGTGTGTGTGTGTGTGTGTGTGTAGATATATATATATATATATATATATATATATATAAATGTACATGTAAATATACATAAATTTATACATACATATATATGTATATATATATATTTATTTATATATATATATATATATATATATATATATATATATATATATATATATATATATAAAAACACACACACATATTTGTTAAATAATCACCCACTTCGTACTATTGGACAAATGAAATATTGGCAGGCACATACATACAGAAATCTTTTAGATAGCTGAAAAAAAGTTGCCACCTTATTATCTTTCAAAAATTAGGCGTAAAATACATCTTAGAGCATCTAGATCCTCTAGCTTGTTGGAGCATCGTGTAACTCAAATCCCAGGCTGTAAAGGTGGATTTTTGACACAGGTTTAATAAGGTCCACTACCCCAGTCCCCACATAGTCTAAAAGTTGCACTATTCAGAGGAGTGCACCAAGTATCTTTTTAGCTTGTACTTGGAATACGAAAGTGTGATCGTGATTTCTTCAGTTTTCATCACATACAAACCTCAGAAGTGTGTAGAGAAAGTCACTATAGCTTGAATGGTAGCTGGGAATGTGTGATCATTATTTCTTTTACTTTCCTGAAAGTCAGAACTCAGAGGTGTGCATAGAGGATCACTATAGCTTTTACTGTCTAGGAGCAACAATGTGGAAATATTATTTTGAGACTCTACTTTTCTCACAACTGAACATCAAATGTGTATGCAGATGCCTGTCCTTTGGAGATAGGAGTAAAGAGGCATGCCATGTATATACATTTGACTGCAACAGGTTAAAGTATGCTTTTTTTTCACTTTTGTCCCAGCCTGTCACTAGCATACTACACAGAAGGTGGCTGTCTTTTGAGGGTGAGCTTGATGAGGCATGCTGCATAGCTGTAGGACAACATCACATTGAAATATGTTACTGTAGCCATTTGTTTTTTTCACTTTCCTGTCAGTGCAATGCTAGAGAGATACACAAGCAGTGGCTGTCTTTCTGTTTTTGGTTAGGGATGCAGGCACTGTTTCAAGGTATGATTTACATGTCCTTGCAAGCTTTTGGTTTCTCAGTTTATTGGTAGCTACTGTTTCATAGCCTTTTCATAGATTTATAGGATAATACTAGGCTTTAACTGCAGAGTAACATTCGTAACCTAGCCACAATATCACAAATTGTAGATACTGATTGATATGACTTATTTTTCCCTAGTTTTAATCCTTGTTCAGTGAGGGATTGAGGGGCCAGACCCAGGATGTATTTATGATTGCCCATCCATTCACCCAGGTTACACTTAGAGGGACAGGTAGCTACTTTGTTTACATCTAAAGAAAGTCTATTACTTAAAATTGGGATTCCTTAGGACTTTTGTTTTGGTGGATGTTAAGACCTCTTGATTAGATGTTAAGGGGGTTGGTAGTTCCGTGGATATGCAGGAGGTTGCATAAGACTGGATCCTTAAAGGCTCTTTAGGCTAGACAGAGGTCATCTGTTAAGAGGTCTATAGGGTCTATATTATGTTATCAAAAAGTCTTTCCATCGAACACATTTTCATCAACCCTTAAAAAGTGAACTGCCATTTCAGCAAATGGCTACATCAGCGAGTTTTTTCCCTGGGAAATGTAATGTTAGAAGTGATGTGTTGTTTTTCGTAGGGTAAACAATTTTTTTTCCCTTGGAAAAAAATCACTGATGTGGCCGTTTGCTTATTTGGCAGTTCGCTTTTTACAGGTCGATGAAAAGGCGTACAATGGGAAGCCTTTTTGATAACATAACGTAGACCCGCGTCTATAGGAAACAGAAAAAGAGAGAGCGAGATAGCACTATCAGGCAGTCTGGATAGCATAAGGAAGACATGCTTCTGATTATTTTTATGATGCTTAGGCAAATCCATACCAAAGAGGGCCATTATACTTTGTTATGTGCCCGATGAGGGAAGAGTAAAGACAAATAGTTTTTAACTACTGGGCATTGCTTTTAAGGATTTTAATTGAATGTTAGGTATGATTGGGTGTTTAATGTCATGTGACTCTCTATTCTTTGATATAGAGTGATCCAGATTTATTTTCTTTTATGTTATGTTATACACTTGATAAAGCATAGGAGATGTGAATGCTTGTATGTGTTTCATTGAATAAATACTACATGGCTTCCTTTGATCTAGTGTCCTTTTTTAGGAGTCTTGTCACTGAGGTTAAAAAAGTTTTTTCTACCCACCTCAGCTTGCTACTGCTTTAGCCCACATTATGACATGCAGTTTTAAAAATGGATGGATGGATAGATAGCCAGACAGACAGACATGCTGTTTTATGTTGTCTTTTTCTATAATGTTCCCAAAGAAACTTGCCAGCAAATGTTTTTGCAGGCTTCAGAGACTCACAGAAGACTATTACTTTAAGTTGTGGTTTTGTTTTGGGGAGAATGATCTTACTGAGAACTGTGAACATTATGCCATGTTAAAGAAAACAATCTTTAGCAAGATAAGCCATACATTTATTGGCTGTTTTGGAGCATATAAGGCTCTTTTCATTAACTCCTGGTGTAACTTTGTCTGCAGGGCAAACAAGACTTTTGCCCATTGCCTAGTTCATCTCAGTTAATGAAAATTCTTCCAGGCTGCAGTATCCTACCCTTAGGCCCTTCCATTCCCTCCTGCTAGGTACTTCACTTCCCCATTCTGGAAGCCTCCATTTCTTTCCCACCAGTTGAACTGATTGGTATTTTCAGTTCACAAGCGGTCTATTGTACTTTCTGCAGAAAAAGTTGCTTTCTGTTAGTGTTGGTGTTAATTCTAATTATAATGGCATCTCGTCTATCAAATTTGTTGGGAATTCAATACATTCTAGCTGTTTATCTCCTTACATGTCAAAGGTGTCAACTTAAATTGGGCCTCCTTCTGTTTAAGCCTCACAGTTTCATTCAGACAGATTCTAAAACTAACAAGTACCTTGTGGCAACCAAATTTCTCAGGCCAGTGCACACCCAAACTGTCTCCTTTGTCACAGGCTGTCTCGTGGCACCTGATGGTGAAAAGTATGGTAGGACTTCAGCAGATCTACCAGGTACAAGAGACAAAAAAAAATATTAAGAAAGTGTCACTATAGCTTAAAGGGTAGAAAAATTAGAGGTGGTGGGAGTGGCTTCTTCATTTTCCGATGTCTTCTGATATAAGCACAAAAAGTGGCTAAATCCTCCAGGAAATATTGGAAACTGGCACTGGAATACTGTATAGGGTTTAGGATGTTTCAGTCACTGCTTTGCTTGATCGCTTTTCAGCTTCTTTGGCATTCTTCTGTCACACACTACCCCTGACACTCTGTGCCAGTTGGTTGCAGTACCTCCGAGTCTAGCTTTGACCTCCTCATTTAGACTTCTGTTCTCCTCAACCACCCTTCCCTTTTACATGAAGATGTTAACTTGTTTCAGTATTTTCTCTTCTATCTCAAATTTCAGCTTCTTCTGATATTTCTAATTTGCTGCTCTGACAACTGTCATGCCTGTACTAAGTTTTATCCTGTGTGCCTCCAGTTTTGTATTCCATTTGCCTGCATTTTGCACAAGTTCTTGTTCAGAGTCTGCTTGTAATGTCATATTATCTGTATACAGCAACTTTGTTATATGCCCTCCAACCTTTAGTCAGTCACTAGTAGTGGGCTCAGAGCTGAACTTTTGATACATATCTACCCTCACTGGGAACCCCTCTGTGAATCTGAACTCTGCTCCTGTTTGTGTCACTTGGTCCTTGTACGTAGCCTGCACTAATTCTACCAAAGGTTCCATGACTTTGAACTAGTGTAGGACTGCTGAAATCCACTTTCTTGGGACCTTGTCATAGCTTTGTTTGTCTTTGTCCTGCAGTATGCGTGGATTCATACTGCCCTGTAGTTGTTTGATGCTGGAGTTGGTATTTAATTGGGAGGATGACATATCTCTCAACTATAAAGATTTTCACAGACTGTCCAGATTTTTGGCTCATGTGTTTTGGTCTGTTTTTTACAAAGTTGTGGATTTCTAGCAAGTCATTGGCAAATCATTGAGTGTTGAAGTAAGAAAATAATGACAGACATTTGAGATTCAGACTTCATACCCTTCAGAAAATTTATGCTAATGCAAAACCTGTTCTATCAACATTTGAAGTTTATAAGAGTAATATTTAAAAAGTGTCTGTATTTTTGGGCTGTAGTCCCCCATTAGTTGTGGCTTTGTCCAGATTTCTTGCTGTAAGGGGTTGATAGATATGGAGGATGTGGTGGGTGCTTAGGCGCACAACTGCCTTGTAAAAATTTTATTTGTTCACAAGATGAGAAGTTAAACATTTGGAGATACTTGACAGACAACTGACATAAGGAGAGAAGGTGCTGAGTGAATGTGACAAAGTGGTTTACAGTATATATGTGTGTGTGTGTGTGTGTGTATATATATATATATATATATATATATATATATATATATATATATATATATATATATATATATAAAATGATTATTGTCCCCTTTGGCAAAGATGATGTCCATGCAGATTATCATATTAATAACAACACCATAAGCTCTAAATCAGTGGCAAGAGACTTGGGCACACAGGTTGACAGCAACCTTACTTTTGATCAACATATCTCCATGGTGGTAAGAAAGGTCTTCTACATTGCTCACCTCATAAGGAAGCATGTAGCTTCCAGAACAAAAGTGGTTGTAACCCCCTTGTACTCTTCCCTCATCAGGTCAGTAATAGAGTAGAATGCTCCCTTTGGTATGTATAGTTTATCATATAGGCTACTCAGAGTTGACCTGTGTCTTGCATACAGAACAACCTTTGATCCTGCCTTAATGGAAATGCTGCACATTCATAAGGCAAATGGTACACAATTCACTCGCTCTAGGAACCTTAACCTAGCCTTTGACATCAAAAGGCCTTTCTGGAGAGACTGTTTCCCAGAGGCTACCACTCCTCTGGAATAAACTTCCAATACAGGTTAAACAGAGCCCCTCATTAATTCTGTTTAAGTGCAACTTGGACGACGGGATGGGAAACCGCAAATTCACCCCAGTGGTTTCATCTGTGTCCTTCTTGGATAGAGGCAGTCAGTGCTGATTTAGATTTGCTTGACCAATGGATGGGAGATCGCAGATATACCCCAGGGATTACCTCAGTGTCACTGCTCGACAGAGGCACAGCAAAATAATGGGTATAGTTCCCCATACTAAAGGGGTGGCGTAAGCCACAAAACGATGGGCTAGGCTTGTAAATGCCCTCGGGCAGATAGCCTAGTATGAACCTATGAACCTATGAACCTATATGTGTAGACCCTTAAGGGAAAAAGGGTTTAACTTGGCTAGGCTTATAACGGCCCTAGGGCCATTAACCTAGTAACCTCCAATAAACCTTTGAATCTATAGTGCAAGACAGTTCCTGTTGGTTTCCTCAGTACTTATTCAGTGTTCACTTGATTGAGATCCACATAGCTGATTAAGTTACCTGTGATGGCACAGCTCATCATGCAGTAGTTTCAGTCACTGCTTTGCTTGATGTGCCGGCAGTTCACTAAGGCGGGAGTTTGGTCTGCAGTGATCTGACTGCCAATGATATGACTAAATCTGAAGCAGTCTTTATATATGACACTGCTATGACTGGATTACAAGGATAAGTAGGTATTTTGGTATGAGAACTACTAACATTAAGGTGGAGCTGCCCTTTATTTGCATTCCTAATGCACACGGTGCAAGCAGATGATAAAAATACCCTTCTTTGTGTAGAACTACATCAAAACACCTTAGTGAGAGAGTTTTCAGTGAACTAAATACAGTATTTGTTGACACAAATAGAGTTGTAATTTTTTCTTACTGCAGTACTTTTCTGCATGCCTGTTCACAACTAGCATCCTCATCAAGGGAATATCACCTACTCCTCATTTCCTGTCAAATAAAACTTCTACACCTAATGTAAAACCCGCAGAATTTCACACACAGCACCCTTGAATACAGCTGACCAAAGTATTCTTACCTTTGTAGTAGTAGTTTGTAAATAAATTAGGTTCTGTCCTGCCAATATCTTTTCAGAGTAAAGCTACCATTTTCACAACTCCAAAGTCCTCATCACTGGCCTTAATATCATTTTCTTATTCCTCAGTACTGCTTTATTTTTCCTCTTTTCCTTGGCCTTCCTCTGTTAAGGTATTCCTCCCTTTTCTTCCTCTGTTGTTGTCTTCCCAGACTCTCCTCCCAGCTGAACGTTGTAACACTTGCCAGAAAGTGTGCACACGCCTAATAACAGACATATAGTTGTGATGCCAGTAATGTTGCCACGTTAAAGTTGAAAATGTGTATCTTGCATTCTTTTACTGTATTCCAAGATGTAAAATATTCTTTGTAATTTATATTTTGTTCACATTTTTTCCTTTCGTTTCCGATTATTGTCCGAAATGCTAGACAACTTGAACTTTAATCAGTAAACTAAACAAGCTGGTATTTTCTTACCTTGAATGCTGACAAGCCTGTTTCGCAAGTACATTAAGGAAGTTAGAAATATAGTAGCTCTGCTCCCTTTTTGTTCTGCTGGATCCTGGCAGATGTTTTGTTTACTTGCTTTTAGCTGTTTGTGATTTTATTGATCATTTATCTACTTTAAGAAAGTGACTTCATGTGCAGGCTTCAAACACTGAGTGGTTTTGGAACTGGAGCTTATGCTAGTCTTTTTACTCGTCTCTTAACAATCTTCATCGGTGAAGATCATCTTTTCAGGTAACACTTTATACTTTTGTGAGATTGCTTCATTTTTGCATGTGTTTTGGTTAAATATCTATCCCTTAAACCTTGCCATTGTTCTGGTAATCTGTATTTTCTTTTCATATTGGGAAGAAGTTTTGTGTAATATAAAATGTACAGCGAACAGGCAGCTCATGCAGTCTTGTTTGAAGTTCATAAAATGGCAAAAAGTATGGCCTTACCTGAATAGTACTTCAGACGAGACTTCACTTATTAACCTGTAGCAATCAGTTTCTTTCTTTCTTTTGATGACCTACTAGTCCCATGGACCCTGTGGCACTTTTATGGTAGAGGCCTAGGTGCAAGCAGCTTGTTATATATGTAAAAATAAAACTTTTATGTAAATGCATTATATAATATTAGTGCAAAACAACATTTTCAGGCTGACAGTGTGGTGCAAGAGGTACGACATGGTGACCCAGGCTTCAGTGCCGAGCCTGGTCAGTGGTAGTTTTAGCTGGAGGCTTACCCTTCCCATGGGGAAGGCTGTGTTTCTTGCCTGACTGTAGATGTTGGTGGAGGCTGAGGGAACTCTAGCTTTGACAGAGGAATGAGAGGGGAAGGCAAGGGAAGGCAGATACTCTGCATTGGAGGGGCATGAATGCAGGCACATACACATGAACCTGTTTAACATTATCACAGCAGTACATATTGTGTTACATGCAGACCAAAGGGAAAAGCTTTACTTACCATCACAATGGCAACATACTGGGTTGGCCCTTTCTACTGCTTTACCTTGATGTGGAGCTTTAGGACAGACACCGGAAAATGAGAAATACTAGACAACAGGGGGACAACCAGAAGCAGTAAAGTGAATACTGTCACTTATTGCAAAGGCTAATACATATTGAATGATATCTGAACAGCACTGCAGGACTATAGAAACTGTTGAGTGTCTTTTTAAGTTGCTTGCAGAATGTAAATAACTGTGTGTACTTGGAACGACCACAGTAAAAAAATAAGAGTGAAGTATTACATTCAGCAGAGCTTGAACAATTAAACATTAAGTAGCTGAACATTCAGCCAACTGTCCGATCAGGAAAAGTAACGCCACCAAACCCGTACAGAATGGTAATACTTGACAAACTTTATTGCAGAAAAAGACTAAGTGCTTTCACCCTGTGGCTCACAGGGCTTCATCAGAGTAACTGTTAAAATTCAAATGCAAGCTTAACTAAACTTCTTAACACAGTGACATGATCAATGCAATAGGGAAATGAATGAATACTTATTTAAAAAGACAGTACATCAGCATGAGCAAAGTGCTGTGTTCAATAGAAATCACATTTAAATATACATAAATGTATATATTGTTATAAAGTGCTAGTGCTAATAAAATAAATATGTTATATTAACTTAGTTAAAAATAACTAATTTAAAATTATTGGATAAAAATATTAGATAAAATGTTAAATAAAATATACACTGGTTATACTACATATTACCTACGTTATGCTGTATGTATTTAGGGAACCATGGAACCACAATAAACAGACCTTAAATATAATATTTTCAAATCTCCAGTGCCCTTAATTTCAACACCAGAGCTAATGAGATGTTGTCATTTATGCCAGGGTAAACAGTGGCATTAGTTCTTAGTTGCCACTCAAACTCTAGTTTCTCAAGATATAGGTTCAAGTCTCCACCCCTACCATAATCAAACACTCTGTCGATTACAAAGAACAGAGATTTTTTGAAATTATTACAGTTCTTAGAGTGCATACATAATGCATTCTCTTTTCTCTTTCTTGAGGTCTCTAATGTGTTCTAATATCCTTTCTTTAAGTTTCCTAGTGGTTTTACCCACATAGAAAAGAGGACAGGACATACAGGTAGCTAAACAGATCACTATCGTGATGTTGCAGTTGAATTTACCAGGACATGGAAGGGTACAATAGTAACCATCATTTGCAACATATGGACCTGTATTAATAAATGTACAGGCCTTACACGCATTACACTTTGACATTTTGGTAACTAAACCTCTTGTATTTGTTTGTTGCTTCTCTAATAAATTTTTAATGTTAGGACCCCTACTATAAGTAATTCTAGGAAACAATCCTAGGATGTTCATAGTGTCTTGATCAAAAATTGTCTTCCAAGTGTTATGAACTATGGATGTAATTGTCAAGGCATCCTTGTATGGGAGAACTAGCATACTATCAGTTAACAGAGCTTTTTTTTTTGTTGTTGTTATTAACACCTGATTCTGTGTTTAATATTGGAATAAATCTGTTGTTCCTGTTCTGCATAACATAATTTCTAGTTTTAATCAGCATTTTAAACGGGTATCCTCTGTCTGTAAACATGCCAATTAATGTGTATATCTCCTCAAAATCAGTGTCATTGCTTGTTAATCTTGAAATTCGTACCATTTGTCCTTTCACTATGCTTTTCTTTTGATGCATAGGATGGCAAATGTTATAGTGGAGACAGGAATTACAAAACGTTTCCTTCCTAAAAAATCATTGATTGTAGTTTCTTGTTAGTCCAGTCCCATACCAGTCTTATATCAAGGTAATCTATACTCTCTACAGCTACCTTGCATGTAAACCTTAAAAATGAAGTAGTAGAGTTAAGATAAGTGTTAAAAGATGCTAGTTCTTCCTGTCATCCAAAAATCTTAGCCATGTTTTAATTTTGCTATAATAAATTGTGGAAACACAAATTCCCGTTCCCATTGGGCTAGCTCCTAATTGGCATAAAAAGGTGCACATTTGGCCCCCAAGGCTACCCCTGATATTTGATGAAAAAGTTCTCCCTCAAAACCTACAAAATTGTTATTCAACACTAAGTCCATTAATTCCACTAATAATTGTCTTTTAACATTGTCTAAATCGTTCTCCACCATTAAGGTTTCCTGAAATAATTTCAAACCTTCATTGTGTGGGATAACTGTAAATAAGTTCATTACGTCAATAGTGACAAATAAAAAAAATCATCTGGAATTACAGTATCCCTAAAAATCTGTAGACAGTGCCATGAATCTTTTAGTACATGAACATAGTTGCTTAATAATGGTTTACACCAGAAATCAGTGTATGCAGCCATAGGTTCTGTTTTGGAGCCTGTTGCTGCCACAATAGGTCTAAATGGTGGGTCTTGTAAATCTTTGGGGATTTTCGGAATCCCAAAGATATAGGGTGTCACAGGGGACTCTACAACCAAATATTTATATTCAACTGAATCCAATACTCCTTGAGTTAAAAAATAATATAGCATCCAATCAATTTTAGCACATGTTCTACACAATTCATTCTTCGAAACTCTGTCATAGGTAGAACTGTCATTCATTAACTCGTATATTTTAAATACATAGTCATTGAGGTCCATCAGAACAACCACCCCCACCCTTATCAGGTTACATAGCTCTGACATGGTGGTCATTACGCAATTGCTTGAACACATCCTTTTTGTTACATGTTAAGTTATCACTACCCTTTTTAACAAAGTGAAAAATATCACGTATCCCTTTCTCACATTTATCAAACAGTGCAACAGAATTATTCATTGGTGGTAAAAAAGTGCTCTTTCTTTTCAGTATTATTTTGTCATTAAAAAGTTCATCTTTATCATGAAAAAACAGCTGCCTAGTAAAAAGCTTTAAATTAGTAAAAACCTTGGCAATATCCAGTGAAAAACTAGGTACAAAAGAGAAACCTTTGCTAAGAACAGACATGTGGTTGTCATTTATACACATTTGAGAAAAATGTCCGAATAGGAAACATGATAAAAAGTTGCTTATCATTGGGGGCTTAGCTTTCTCATCCTTCCATGCTTTTCCCTTTTACTTTGTTTACTAGACTGTTGGTTTAGTGCAGTTTAGACAGTAAGAAAACTCCATCTGTATTTTGGTCAGATCTAATCTAGATTTCAGTGAATTTTCCAAATTCATATTTAACAAAATTGCATTTGGAAGAGCAACCACTTTCCCTGTGGAATATTGCATTGAAGACAATACTAAGGGGATAAATAGAATACAATTACAGTTACTGCAGCAGTTTGGCAAACATAGAAAAGTTATTGTTAACATGGAAGAGCAGGCAGTAAACAAAAGGAAGATACAAGTGCTGTAGCAGTTGTGGCAACGGAGGAGACTCATCAAGTGCTGCATGCGTGATTCCATTCTGACATTACATTACATTTTGCTTGGTAGCAGAATGAGATACTAGGCCTGTCTGGTCTAACCCTTTAAGTGAATTTAACATTCAACTGCTTTTCCATTCTTTTGTTCTGTCCTTTCTCCTCTTTGCCTTTCTTATGGCCTATTCATTGACAGTATGGATTCCCATTCCACAGCCTATTTTGGTAGTCTGTTCCATGGTTCACAACCATCTCCTTTAAAAAAGTGTTTTTTGCAAATCCAGTGAACAGTCTGCATATAATTTAATGTCATTGGGGAAAGGTTTGATCCTTTTATCCCTTCTTCACATATGTCTGAAGCAAGTGCTTTGAAGAATTTTTGACTTAGAAGCCACCCCTACAACACTGCACTAGTCACAGTCCTTATTTGTGGCATTGTGTGGTTATAGCGGTGTTGTGGAAGAAGAAAAAAATAGGTAAGTTGTCAGAAGTATTCAGCATAGCTGTATAAGATATTCTTTGAAGGAATACAAATAGAAGCATAAAATACAATGTTTACTGGGCCATATGTGCTTGCCACAGGATTATCATTGTCAGAGGACACTGAATAGTCCACATTGGGAGGTAAGAAGTGGTTAATTAGCAGATGTTTGTTAATAGAAAAGGACTCCTAAATGAGCTCTGGGTGGGAAGGTTTTGTATAGCCCAGGTGTTGAGATGCTGTAAGCTGTTTTATCAGAGTACTTGTTTGACTTTAATTAGCATGTATTCTTCTAAAGACCTAGCTGAGGTCAGCACCTGGAAATAGTCCCTTTTAAGTGCCAACAAATTTCGCAGCATACCCAATGTGCTGCTGAGAGGTGGAAATAATAGAAATGTGTGTTGGTCATTGCCAATGCTAAGTTGTCAATCTCGCCTTCATTCTTGCTTGATGGGTTCGGAGCCGATCCTCGGCTCCGACTCGGCACTTGCTAAGCTCGAGAGTCACTTTTACCAGCTCGAGGCAGCCCCATATCCCATGATGCAAGGGGGTAAGTACCCAGATCTCGTTTGCAGCTTCGCTGATGAGGTCCTCCTTTTACCAGCTCCTGGTAAGTGATTTATACACTACTGTTTTTGCCCCTTTTTCTATTTAAACTTTAATTTTAACATTTTTAGACTAGTTTTAGTCCCGTTCTGACTAGAATTCCCTCTCTCCTAAACAATTTTTAGTCAGGCCTTCTCCCATCCCATCCCCCCCTTGTTAGGGTGTGTGTGTGTATGTGAGAGATTAGTGTTTCTTTAATTTTGGGATAATAATAATATTTTCTTGGACAAGTGTTGTGTGTGTGTTTTTTGTTACACCATGTCTAAGGAAAGGGTCTCAGGCTTTAAGAAGTGTGACTCGTGCTGTCAGAAGATGTCTCTGACAGACGGTCACACTTCTTGCTTATACTGCCTGGGACCTCTCCACCTGCAGGACTCCTGTGCGATTTGTCATTCTTTTAGCCAGAGAGTCCTGCAGGAAAGGAGAAATAAGCTTATTTTGAGGGGCCTACTTAAACCGGAGGGCTCTCCGGCTAAGTCGGCTCCAACCAAGACTTCCAAGTCTTCCAAGGCCCAGGCTTCTGTGTCCAAGCCTGCGGCCTCGGCTCCGACTCTTTCAGAGTCGAGATCGGCTCCAGCTGGAGCCGATCCTGGTTTGCACAAACCTTTGGCACCGATGGCTATCGGTGCCGATTCTGATTCGGCCACTTCGGTGTCGGCTCCGATCGGTTCCGACCACCATGTGGCTCAGGCTTCGGTGTCGGCGCCGACCGGCTCCGACACCCTTACTTTTATGTCTGTATCGGCTCCAGCCGGAGCCGATGCATCGAAACTTTCTGTCGGTGCCGAAAAGTTGTTGGCTCCGACAGCTTCCATAGTTTCGTCGGCTCCGATGGTTCCTTCGAGGAAGAGGTCCAGGTCCCCTTCCTTGGAACCGATACTCTCGGCTCCGGCCTCTCCTCTCCTCTCGGAACGGAGCCATCGGAGCCGATCATCCAGGTCATCCAGGCTTTCTGACCATGATTTAGAGAGGGTGGTCAGTAGATTATTAAAATCACAGGCACTGGCCCAGATGCTACATAGTCCATCTCAACAGATGACTATTAGTCCACACCCCATTGCAGTTCCTCCTTCGACTCTACCCCAGAGTTTGGAGTTGGAGTCTTCGGGAATGGTTTCTGCTAGGGCTGAGGGACAGATACCCCCTTCTGCTCCTTCAGCCTCTACTCTTATCTCCTCTTCGAGACCTTCCTTAGAGGGATTCGGTGGTCGGGCTTCCCTGGTCTCCTCCGAGGGGGTGAGTGGCATCGGACCCTTGTCCGACCCCACTCTTCCCCTTGGAGCCTCGGCCTTGGTGAGCTCAGCTCCGACATCTGCCTCGGAGCCTTCCCTTTCGGTGGGCCCTGGAGTTCCTGGTTCTTCGGAACGGGTTCTCTCGGACCTCCCTAGGAGGGGAGCCTTCGAGGTGATGAAGAGTGTGCTGGCCATTGGACTCAGCCAGCAGTCTGTTCCCTTAGCTCCTCCCTCTATGGTGCCTGTCGATATCTCTGCCATTTCTCTTGCTCCCGGACCCAGAGATCCTCCGCCTCAGGTTTCCCCACTGGGAAGAACCCCCTCTTCCGAGGATTCTCCTGATCAGTCAGGGGATCCTCCGTGCAAGAGGACCTGTAAGAGGAAACAGGTAGACTCCCCCGAGTCTATCACTTCAGATACCGACTTAGATGAGTCAGAGGGATCCCCAAGATCCCCCTCTGAGGATGTCTCCTTTTCAGACATCCTAGAACTCCTTAAACAGAGGGGAAACTGGCCCTCCAATAATCCCTCTGAAGATGAGTCGGTATACCTGGAGGCGTTTGGATCTCGGCCCTCCACCTCCTGGGTGTCTCCGCCTTTTGACCCCCTTATGCAGGTTATTGCTCGAAAGGCTTGGGCTGCTCCTGACTTTGTAGAGCCAGTTCCTAGGAGGCCTTCTAAATTTATTACTGCCCCTTCGGACAAGCAATTCCTCACGAAAGGTGTCCCTGCTGATGCCATGGTGGTGGCGGCTGCCACTAAGAAGGAACTTGCAGATCCTTCTGTACCTGTCCATCCTCCTAATAAGTACTCTAGGACCATGGATAGGTATGGCAAGCGGATGTTCTCTTCAGCAACCTTTGCTATGCGTTCGCTGAACTACCTATGTCACTTCACCAGACTCCAGAGGGATATCCTTAAGGAGCTAGGTGAAGTAGTACAGGATCCGACAGCTGCAGGGGCTCAAGAAAAAATTGCTTCGCAGCTAGGAACCCTTAATTCTATTGCTAACTCTTCCATGCGACTGATTTCATATGCAGCAGATGGAGCGAGTAGGGCCGCAGGTACAGGTGTGGCTCTTAGACACCAAGCCTGGATGCGGCTCTGTAATTTTGCAGATTCCTTTAAGGCGTCCTTCACAAACTCTCCCTTTGATGGGTCAGCTTTGTTTGGCCCTCAAGTGAAGGAAACGTTGACCAGGTGTGAGCAGGACGGCAAGACTCTTTCTGCCGTAGGGGTCTGTTTTTCCACCCCTTCTAGACCTTACCCCAAAGGGCAGAAGGGTGGCAAAATGTGGTTCCGCAAATCCCAAGGAGTCACGCCGGATTCACGTGGTCAGTTTACCCCTAGAGGCAGAGGGGGTAACAATAACAGACGCTCTAGAGGCAGAGGGGTCCACAAAACCAGGGAAGCAGAGAGCCTCTCTCTGACAAGCCCTTTCAGCATCCCTGAGATGTTGCCCGACTGTCCATCCTTGGAGGCAGTCGGGGGAAGACTATCGCTGTACCCAGAAGCCTGGCGTTCCCTCACTCAAGACAGATGGGTACAGTTGATCATATCCGAGGGTTACAAAATTCCTTTCGAGGAAAGTCCTTTCTATCACTCAAATTCCCTTCCAGATGTACCACCCGGTCTAAGGGAAATTGCAGAGTTAGAAGTCTTAAAACTTCTGCAAAAAAGAGCCATTCAGCCAGTTACAACAGATCATTCAGAGCCCGGAATCTACTCAAGGTTCTTTTTGGTTCCCAAAAAGACGGGAGACTGGAGACCAATATTGGATCTCAGCAGACTCAACTAGTCTGTGAGGAAGACAAGATTCCGAATGGTCACTCTTCAGTCAATTCTGCCCTTCTTACAGAAGGACAACTGGATGTGCTCAATAGATCTTCAGGATGCGTACTATCACATAAAAATTCACAGACGCTCCAGGAGATTTCTCCGCTTTCGGCTGGGGTCCAGTCATTTCCAGTTCAGAGCCCTGCCCTTTGGTCTCACTACAGCCCCCAGAGTGTTTACCAAATGTATGGCAGTGGTAACGGCTCACCTGAGACGTCAAGGATTCCAGGTGTTTCCGTATCTCGATGACTGGCTCCTTTCAGCCACCACCAGGCATCAGCTTCTTCAAGCCAGGGATTATACAATAAATCTTTGCTCTCAATTGGGCATCTCGATCAACTCAGGAAAATCCTCCTTATTGCCCTGTCAGTCTATTACTTTCATAGGCGCAAACTTAAACACTGTTCGGATGTCAGCTACCCTTACAGATCAAAGAATCTCAGACATTCAAAGTCACGTCAGGATCATTCTAGCCAGCAAGAAGGTACAGGCCAGAATGGTTCTAAAGGTGTTGGGCCTCATGGCTGCGGCCATTACCCTTCTTCCCCTGGCTCGCTTCCATATGCGCCTTCTTCAGTGGATGTTGTTCACTCAGTGGTCTTACCAACAACTTCCGATGCGTCACCAAATTCTGGTGACACAGATATGCAAGAATCATCTTGCTTGGTGGATTACTTCTCCCCAGATTCACCAAGGCAGACCCTTTGTACCCCCATCCCCGGTAGCCACTGTCACTACGGATGCCTCCCTGATTGGGTGGGGGGGGGCATTATCAGGGCAGGATGGTTCATGGGATGTGGCAACCTTTCGAATACCACCTGCACATAAATGTCCTAGAGATGAGAGCAGTGCTTTTAACGTTAAAACCTGTACTTCTATGAAAAGTGCTTAATTGTATTGCTATTGTACAAATATTGTATTTATCGATTCATATGTCGGTACATATAAAAATAAAAATAACATTACGCTAATTATTTAGCAATACAATTAAGCACTTTTCATAGAAGTACAGGTTTTAACATTTCAACATTTTAATATATTTTAATACACTTAACACATCTTGCCTCCCTTCTAGTTTAACGGGTCATTCATATCCCCTTTTTTCTAGGAATACTATTAACCTGCACTTCAATCTCTCTCTTTTTTTCCTAGGAACCCTTTTAATCTGCACTTAAATATTTTCCACCTACATTTTTCACTACTTATACTAGTTATTTACACCTTCATGGTATATTCCCTGATGTGGGCCTAAATTTTTAGGAGTATATGCAGATCGACAACTCTTATATATATGTTAACATTTCAACCTTTATGTTGTTTTATTACATATACACACAGTTGTATCCTTTGGGTACTTTTTTTCAGGTATTATTTTTAGGTACTATTGTTAGGTTTCATCATCATTTTTTATTGTTACTAGTTAGTTTTAAACTATAGCACTAGGTGTAGTTATAGCAGTACACCTAAGGCTAGGTTTTAGTGACTTGTGGATGAGTATTGCTGACAATTAGTGTCATATTAGTGTCATTTTGTGTTCAGGGTTGTTTAAAATGTATAGTATGGATTGTTTTAATTTTAGTTTTAATTTTATTATTTTTATGAATTAAATAGACCCAGTGTTTTGATTAAGTACATTTAATGTACAAGCTCGTATTGAAGGATGTATTATGAACTAATTTTGAACTTTTTTACTTTGGAGTATAGTGCTTTAAGGAACAACAAGGGGTCATGTGACCTGTGGCGCCAAAATTTGTTTAAATAAGGCTGTTACTATTGTAAATATGGTTCTGAGGAAGTCTGTTATGTAGCAGATGAAAGCGCTTAACCATTCGTTTTGTGCTCTTTGTTACTTTTATGTACGGATTAAAGTGAAGTTTCTAATTCTTTGGTTGTCCGAGCTTTGTGGAGACGTGGTGCTGACGACATCATCGGATTTCTGTTTTAGAGTTGGATCTACTACATTTTTTCCAATCCGGTCAGCTGCACCGATCTATCCCTTCTCTCAACCTCACAGCATGGTTGCTCCACTTCCTTCCTTAGCCAGGCTTCCTATGATCTCCAACCCTGTTAGAGACATCATAGTAGCTTCCTTAAAATCCTCTGCTAGGAGGATTTATACTAGCAAATGGAAACGTTTTTCTTATTGGGCTAAAGCCAAGAATATTGATCCCTTCACTGCTCCAGTACAAGCAGTTTTGGATTTCTTAGCGGAGATTTTTCACGCGGGCTCCTCTTCTTCCACAGTCAAAGTTCAGTTAGCCGCTATCTCGAACTTTCATGTCGGGTTCGCAGATCACAACATTATGTCCCACAGGCTTTGTAGAGCCTTCTTGAAAGGAATTTTCCTCCTGAAACCTCCAGTCAGGAGTCCTCCTCCTCAATGGGACCTAAATTTAGTGCTGACATCCTTGATTCTTCCTCCCTTCGAGCCAGCTGTTTCTTGTTCCCTGAAATTTCTTTCATGGAAAACTTTATTCCTGGTTGCTATTACTTCGGCTAGGAGGGTGTCTGAACTTCATGCTCTATCTGTTCGCCCCCCCTATTTGGTCTTCCACAAAGACAGGGTATCATTGAGAACTAATCCGTCCTTTTTGCCTAAGGTCGCCTCAAAGACTAATTTGAATCAGGCTATTGATCTCCCTGTATTTTTTCCAAACTACTCAAACAGATCGGAACAAAAATTACATTATCTTGATGTCCACCGCCAACTCAGATGTTATTTGGACAGAACAAAACAATTCAGGAAATCCGATCAACTCTTTGTTTCCTATGCTGATAACAAGAAAGGCCTCCCTGTCTCAAAAGTGACCTTGTCTAGATGGCTTTCTTCTGTCATCTCTGAAATTTATCAGCTCAGGGGAAAGCAGCTGTGCTCGAAACCTAAAGCGCATTCAACCAGAAGCTTAGCCACTTCCACAGCTTTTCAAGCTAGACTTCCATTAGACACTATTTGTGCAGCAGCCACTTGGGCCACTCCTCATACATTTGTTTCCCATTACAAATTGGATTTGGCCTCCAGGGACAAAGCCAGTTTTGGCTCTACAGTTCTCAAGAGTCTGTTCCATTGAGCCACCCAGGATAGAGGTGCTAGGTACGCGGTCCCATCAAGCAAGAATGAAGGCGAGATTGACAACTTAACATTGAGAAGTTATGTACCTACCATAACGTTCCATGTTAGTTGTCTTCTCGCCTTCTTTCTTGCGACCCTCCCTCCTTCCCCCAGGCCTGGACAGACCTTTCTCTACAAGGAATTATGCTTCTGAAGACCATACAAAGCTGGTCCTTCTACCATCCTTCAGGTTTTTTTCTCTCCTTCTTTCTTCCTTTGGGAAGTTATTATGCTCGGTGCTATTGCCTTTTGTCATCAAACGAGATCTGGGTACTTACCGCCTTGCATCATGGGATATGGGGCTGCCTCGAGCTGGTAAAAGTGACTCTTGAGCTTAGCAAGTGCCGAGTCGGAGCCGAGGATCGGCTCCGAACCCATCAAGCAAGAAAGAAGGCGAGAGAAGACAACTAACATGGAACGTTATGGTTGGTACATAACTTCTCATTTGTAGACATAGGAGGCCTTGGGCATAGGCCAGCTAGGCGGCCGCCTAGAGCGCTGCTCTAGCAGGAGTGCTCTTCCAGTATTTATTTGTTTATTTATTATTTTTTTTGTAATAAAGAAATGGTTTCTTTGAAATATGTTGAATGAATAGAGGAAAATTTGAAGAACAGGACAAACTGTAAGAAAAAGGAAGAAAAAACTTGAACTGCTTAACCTACTTCAGGTTAACCAATAGTTGCACACAAGATCTTCTACCAACCAAATAATACACCCGTACTTAAAAACCTCATCACCCCCTACAGTAACCTTAGTGCACTTCATTCATCTGAAAGACTACTAGTTCAAACTCTCAGATCCAACAACACAGCCGGAGAATCTCTATTTGCTAACTCTGTTGGCAAAACATGGAATTCTCTTCCTGCTAGTCTTACATCTGAACTCTCTCTACCTCAATTCAAGAAAAGTCTGATTCAGTACTTTAAAAAATGGTGGCTATGTCCTTGACCTAATCCAGACCAACTCTAACCATCACTCTTGCGCACATGGAAGACTTCTACCTACAGTTTGTTTCTTAACTTATATATCTTATGATCTCCTTGGATCTACTACCAGGTTAGCCTACTAGCCATTCAGTACCCTATCATTCTTAAAAAGACTGTCTAGAAGTTTCCATCTGAGTAAAAATGTAATAATTTGTGTAGTATATCTGTTTGTTGTGTTTGTTTACATCTGTGTACAAACCTTTTTATTTGTGTTTATTTTGTGTTTTAAATTGTAAAAATGTAACAGTTTGTTGAATGTGTTTTTTGGAACTTTTCTCCCCAGGCCTCTGCTGAAAATGGACATGTATCCAGTCGGACTATCCCGTTAAAGAAATGTAAAATAAATAATAAATAAATGAAAGTAACCTGGGTGGTGTAGATAGACCAAAATGGGAATACCGGGTGGTCTCGGAGGGCACTTCGGTGCCCTTTTGCTTAGGGAACTAGTTGACCAAATGCCAGCCTGTTTGTAGATGAAGGCAGCACCCTAGGACCTGTACAGAAATTGAAAACAGCTGCTCTGTTACAAACAATACATAAGATTAGTTTTACCTTCAGCAGGATTATGCTTCCAAATAGAGTAAGGAGTAAGTGCAGGTGCTCATTTAGTTTCATAGGTAGGAACTAGGCTATCTGACCAAGGGCATTTATAAGCCTAGCCAGTGTGTGTTGGCTTTTGCCGCCCCATTGATTAATTAACTGATCCTCTGTCAAGCAGAGCCAATGAAGTGATCCCAGGGGTGTATTTTCTGTTACCCATCCACTCGTCAAGGTTTCTCTTGAAGAGTGTTAGTGAGGGGCTCTGCCTAATGCAGTTTGGAATTTTGTTCCAAAGCATGAGGAGTCTCTGTGACAAGAATCTATCCCTCCAGCATGTTCTATTTATTGTTGTGGTGAGGTTTAGCTCACTAGAGGACGTGGCTCACAGTGACTTGGATTTCTTTAGGTGGAGCATGTCCATCAATTCTGAGTTGGACATGGCTTTGTAAGTCGGGCAGAGATCACCTCTTAGTAAACGATATGCCACTGAGTACAGCCAGAGTTTTTTCAGTCGGGCTGCATAAGACATATGTTTGAGGCCAGTAATCCTCTTGGTGAGGTACTTTTGTGGTCTTTCCAGCTGTTGGAAGTGTCTTGTGAGGTACATCCCAAATGGGGCATTGTATTCTATGATGGGTCTGATGAGTGACGAGTAGAGGTGCACTATAATCTCTTTATTGCTAAATGCGAACCCTTTAGTAATTAGATGGCCTCATAGAAGTATTTCCTAACTACTTTGGCAATATGATTGTCAAAGTAGAGATCACTATCTACCTGGGTCCCCAGATCTTGTATTGCCTCTTCTGTGTTAAGGGGGCTGCCACCTATGTGGTAATTCGTGGGTGTTTTGTTTTTCCCAAACGGGATGACTATACATTTTTTGGCATTTAGCTTGAGGCCATGACTTTGACACAAGGTGTCCGGCTCAGTAAGGCCCTTTCGGAGTATGTCCATGTCAGCCGGAGAGTCAGTTATGGCTCCCAGTTTGCAGTCATTGGCGAACTTGGTTAGCCATAGTCCTCCTGTGTTTGCCTGTACTTCTGAGAAATGTATGTATTTGTAGCCTATCAGATGCCCACTGTTAAATCTCGTGCACATACTTCAATCCTTATTCCAGAAAATGGTAATTTACCAGATCACAAGCTCTATAAACCACAATGTTAACCTTTCCCTTACTTGTTAAGTAAACCATGAGTGCTACAGGCATGCAATAATAGTCCTGTTTCACTCTCAGATTATAGGCATTTCTGTAGTTGCCCTGTTCTTGCCAAGGTTCTAGGGAAAACTTCTGTACCAGCAGTTGGTTTAAATTTATTGGCAAATACAATCACAGAAAGAGTTCTAAACTTAATTAAAACAACAAAATTTGCAATAAAAATAGCAGTAGTAAAGCTTTCGGGTTTCCCCTTCCTCAGTGCTTATATAAATCAATTAAGAACTCTTCATTTAAATAAGTAACAAAGGTAAAACATATGACACAGCCAACCAGTAAAAAATGCACATGTATAAACATATAGAAAAAACATTACATAAAACATCATCAGCCAGAGTATTCAATACAACTTTTGTTGTTTTTTTATACAATACTGGTTTTAAACTCACTGCATTATATATGCCAGGATGGGCATCTGCTCGTAACCTTATAATCCAAGAATATTCAACATTTTCAAGCATGTTATTCATATCACCTCCCGGGACTCCTACTAACTATCCTAATTACTCTAAATTTAAAAATATGCTCAGTACCATTCTCAACTGTATGTTTGGTTAGTGCATTAGTCTGAATATCCCTTTGAATTTCTGATTTATGTTCAATTATGCGATCTTTCAACCTTCTACTACTTTTTCCTATATAGAAGGAGGGACATTTTGTGCACGTAGCCAAATATACTATTTGTACTGTATTACAATTAGCATAGCACTCAAATTTTATAATTATCATGGGATAGGTGAAGTGAACATCAGTAATGACATCTACACAACAGCTACAATTCAAACATGGATAAGTTCCTTGCTTGCTAGCAGAATTATTTCTGTTCTTACTATTATTTAAATCCTTAAAACACAATCTTCGTCTAAGATTTCTCTCATTTCTATAAGCAAAATATGGTTTCTCTGTAATAATTTGCTTTAATTCTGGCATGGATAGTAAAATGTTCCAGTTCTTTCATATAACATTTCTGCCTCTTTTGTCCTAGTATTATAGGTTGTTATGTATCTTCTCTTATGAATGCTTCTTCTGTCTACATTCTGTGCATCAACTGCATTACCATAAAAAGGTGCCATATTATCCAACCTTTGTTCTGTGACTTCATTTGTAATGTTATTAATACTTTCTTTGTCATATCCCCATCAGTAAATTCTGTCATCATGTCTTTTGTTTGGTTAACATATGTTTGTTCATCAGTGTTTAACCTACTCACCCTACTAAACTGGCTTTTAACAATACCCCTAAAAACATGGGGGGGGGCATGCATACTGCATCTGTGTGTATATCTATTAGCATGCACAGATTGTCTGTGCACACTAGTATGTATCCGTCCTTCATTTAATTCTAAATCAACATCCAAGTAAGCAATACATGTGCTAGAATGACATGATTTAAATCGTAAAACAATAGTAGTGCCCTCTAGAGAGACAATAAAACTCTGTAGTTCTTCTTCATTGCATTTCCATAAAAGGAAACAATCATCTACAAACCTTTTATAAAATTGCAAATTTGAATTAAGAAATCCATCTTCATTGTATATAAACGTATTCTCCCATTGATTTAGAACAAGGTTTGTGTAAGTATTGGCCATGGGGAGTGCCCATGGTTCCCCCTGAGGTTTGCAGATATGGCTTACCATCAAACAAAAAAACATTATTCGTAAGAACTATGCCAATAATTTCACAGATATTTTCTATGTCTCTTGCAGGCATGCCTGTATTTAAATTCAAAAACTCTGATAGCCTCTATTCCATGGTCATTTGGGATGAGCGTAAACAGAGAATTTATATCTAATGTTACTAATAAAAAATTTGTCCCTTCATATTGGTTGCACCAAACATACAATTTCTTCAAGAAGTCACCTGAATCTTTTATATAGCTTTTGCATTCATGTAAATATTTGCTTAAAATTTCATATATATATATATATATATATATATATATATATATAACGATAGAGGTTCTGTTATCCAGCCCCACCCTGAGACAGTCGGCCTCGGGGGGGGGGGGTCAAGAGATTTATGTATTTTGGACAAATCATATATCACAGGCAGCACAGGACAAGGAACAGTAAAAAAGTTAAACTGCTCTAATGTAATATCATTTTGTAACTGTAATTCATATATCATCATGTTCACATTAGATGTACACTTTCTAACATTTTCAAAATCTATTAATTTAAATGTTTTATCATCCCATCAAAAATTCTTGCATCAGTTGCATATAATGACATTTATCCAGCAATACAATAGCCCCTCCCTTATCTGCTTGTTTAATAATCAGATTATGGTTGTTCTATAGCCTTCTCAGGGCTTCACTTTCTTCCTGATTTAAATTATAATATTTATGTGTACTTTTTTTTATCAAAGACTGTTCTAATTTCAGCTTCACATAAGTCATGCAACGCTGTTAGAATTGGACAACTGTGTGGAATTAACGTACTACTTCTTTTGTACCCACTATTACTGTGCATACTAGAATCTTTAAACAAGATTTTCAAATTGAAATTACGAACAAACAATTTTAGATCTGTAATGGCATCCACGGTATCTCCGCCACCACTTGGTATAAATTGCAGTCCTTTATTCAATACTAATATATCTGAGTTGGTTAAAACATAGCTTGACAAGTTCACAATGTTACAAGCATCTATTTTTGACATACCATCTTGTTCTTGGTCAGTGGACTCTCGTTCTTCCTTTTGACCACCTCCGAGAATTGTCTCGAGCTCCCCATGTATGTCAACCTGCATTTTATATCTATTTTTACTGGTAACTTTATGGGTGGCGGTTTGAATTGCTTTAAAAAAAAGCTGGCCATTTTGTTCAGAACTCGAGGCTAAAACGCCACTCTCCCCAGATGACGCCACTAGTTCCTAGTTGCGAGCTTCCTAAGTTGTGATTGGTGGATTCCTGGTCGCTCCGCCCTGATGGTTCAGTAATTACTGCCGTATTCATAGCGCATGCCCTGGTGCTTCCTTCATTGTTTGTTACCATGGAGACCAGCTGATTAATGTTCATTTGTATTTCCTCGGCCGAAAAGGTGCGCTAGTAAAAATAGATATAAAAAGCAGGTCGAGCTATGTTTTAACCAACTTAGATGTATTAGTATTGAATAAAGGACTCCAGTTTATATCAAGTGGTGGTGGAGATATCGTGGATGCCATTACAGATCTAAAATTGTTTGTTCATAATTTGAATTGAAAATCTTGTTTAAAGATTCTAGTACGCATAGTAATAGTGTGTGTAAAAGAAGCAGTACATTTATTCTGCACAGTTGTCCAATTCTAACAGCGTTCCATGTCTTATGTGAAGCTGAAATTAGAATGGTCTTTGATAAAAAAAAAAAAAAAAAATACACATACATAATATAATTTAAATCAGGAAGAAAGTGAAGCCCTGAGAAGGCTATAGAACAACCATAATCTGATTATTAAACAAGCAGATAAGGAAGGGGCTATTATATTGCTTGATAAATGTCATTATATGCAATTAATGCAAGAATTTTTGATGGATGATAAACGTTTAAATTAATAGATTTTGAAAATGTTAGAAAATGTATATCTAATGTTAACATGATATATGAATTACAGTTAAAAAAATATTACATTGGAGCAGTTTAACTTTTTTACTGTTCCTTGTCCTGTGCTGCCTCTGATATATGGTTTGCCCAAAATACATAAATATCTTGACCCCCCCCCCCACCCGAGGCCGATTGTCTCAGTGAGGGGCTGGATAACAGAACCTCTATCTTTATTTATACAAGAAATTTTAAGCAAGTATTTACATGAATGCAAAAGCTATATAAAAGATTCAGGTGACTTCTTGAAGAAATTGTATGCTTGGTGCAACCAATACGAAGGGACAAACTTTTTATTAGTAACCTTGGATATAAATTCTCTATTTACAGTCATCCCGAATGACCATGGAATAGAGGCTATCCGAGAGTTTTTGAATTTAAATACAGCCATGCCTGCAAGAGAAATATAAAATGTCTGTGAAGTTATTGACATAGTTCTTACGAATAATGTTTTTTTTGTTTGATGGTAACCCATATCTGCAAGCCTCAGGGGTGGCCATGGGCACTCCCATGGTCAATACCTATGCAAACCTTGTTCTAAATCAATGGGAAAATAAGTTTATATACAATGAAGATGGCTTTCTTAATTCAAATCTTTTATTTTATAAAAGGTTTGTAGATGATTGTTTCCTTTTATCGAAGGCAATGAAGAACTAAAGAGTTTTACTGTCTCACTAGAGGCCACTACAAATTTTTTACGATTTAAATCATGTCATTCTAGCACAAGTATTGCTTACTTGGATGTTGATTTAGAAATAAATGAAGGAAGAATACATACAAGTATGCACAGACAATCTGTGCATGCTAATAGATATGCACACAGAAGCAGTATGCATGCCCCCCATGTTTTTAGGGATATTGTTAAAAGCCAATTTAGTAGGTTGAGTAGGTTAAACACTGATGAACAAACAAAAGACATGATGACAGAATTTATTGATGGGGATATGACAAAAAAGTATTAATAAAACCAAAAAAAAGACACAATGACATAATTTATTGATGGGGATATGACAAAGAAAGTATTAATAAAACCAAACAAAAGACATGATGACAGAATTTATTGATGGGGATATGACAAGGAAAGTATTAATAAAACCAAACAAAAGACATGATGACAGAATTTATTGATTGGGATATGACAAGGAAGGTATTAATAAAACCAAACAAAAGACATGATGACAGAATTTATTGATGGGGATATGACAAGGAAAGTATTAATAAAACCAAACAAAAGACATGATGACAGAATTTATTGATGGGGATATGACAAAGAAAGTATTAATAACATTACAAATGAAGTCACAGAACAAAGGTTGGATAATATGGCACCTTTTTATGGTAATGCAGTTGATGCACAGAATGTAGACAGAAGAAGCATTCATAAGAGAAGATACATAACAACCTATAATACTAGGACAAAAGAGGTAGAAATGTTATATGAAAGAACTGGAACATTTTACTATCCATGCCAGAATTAAAGCAAATTATTACAGAGAAACCATATTTTGGTTATAGAAATGAGATAAATCTTAGACGAAGACTGTGTGTTAAGGATTTAAATAATAGTAAGAATAGAAATAATTCTGCTAGCAAGCAAGGAACTTATCCATGTTTGAATTGTAGCTGTTGTGTAGATGTCATTACTGATGTTCACTTCACCTATCCCATGATAAATTATAAAATTTGAGTGCAATGCTAATTGTAATACAGTACAAATAGTATATCTGGCTACGTGCACAAAATGTCTCTCCTTCTATATAGGAAAAAGTAGTAGAAGGTTGAAAGATCGCATAATTGAACATAAATCAGAAATTCAAAGGGGTATTCAGACTAATGCACTAGCCAAACATACAGTTGAGAATGGTACTGAGCATATTTTTAAATTTAGAGTAATTAGGATAGTTCGTAAGAGTCCCGGGAGGTGATATCAATAACAAGCTTGAGAATGTTGAATATTCTTGGATTATAAGGTTGCGAGCAGATGCCCATCCTGGCATATATAATGCAGTGAGTTTAAAACCAGTATTGTATAAAAAAACAACAAAAGTTGTATTGAATACTCTGGCTGATGATGTTTTATGTAATGCTTTTTCTATATGTTTATACATGTGCATTTTTTACTGGTTGGCTGTGTCACATGTTTTACCTTTGTTACTTATTTAAATGAAGAGTTCTTAATTGATTTATATAAGCACTGAGGAAGGGAAAACCCAAAAGCTTTTATGCTGCTATTTTTATTGTGAATTTTGTTGTTTTAATTAAAAGTTTAGAACGCTTATGTAGTTCGTTTTTTTTTTTTTTTTTTTTTTTTTTTTTTGTGGTTGTATTTGCTTTATTGAACACAGTTAACTGCAGTGGATTTCTTCTCTTGTTAAATTTATTAGCAAACAGTGTGTTCTTTCTCAAACGTGGTATGGATTGATGAGTGCCTATAGCATGCTCACAGTCCTTCACTGATAAGATCCTAACCATTTTGCATAAACGTCATTTTATCCTGTTTACTATGGCTAATACTTTTTCATGGCACTCAAATACAGTGCCACAATACTGAATAATTTTGACTTTCCTATGTTTTTAATTTTAAAATCATAAAAAACAGGCACTTGAAATAAATATTTTAACTTAAATCTTTAAAGAATAAAATAATACTATGGTGAACATTATGTTATTGTTGTTATTATTATTATTATTTGATTTTTTTATATACAAAGAGATTTGTGCTGCAAGTTGGAGGAGGTTGCTTCAGATAAATGAAGGCAGAGACTGCATTTTGAGTGGGGGATCAATAGCTTTTATGAGACTGGAACATAGCTTTCCCAATAGTTTAGTGCATATTTCCTATATAAAAGTAGTACATATCTGTTTGTGTTGGGTAGTTTCTAAGGGACCATGGTTGTATAAGTTGTTTTCCACAAGGGAGAAGAGCTGAGACATTAGCTTTGCAAAATAATGAAATAAATAATTTATATGAGTGAAACAAGGAATCCTAGCTGATACGTGAAATGTGTAAAAAAAAAAAAAAAAAAAACTCTAAGCATCGTCTAACAGTGCCAGGCTGAAGGGAATCTGACAGGGAGATTATATATGTAAAATGATAAAGAGTTCTAGCATCAGTGCACACTGCTGGAGAACACTGTGGCAGACAAGCACCATCAGGCATTACTGTTAGTCGTAGTTGTAATATTGCATGTGGGACAGAGTGCCACTGTTGATATAGAAAATTTCACCAAAAAAAAAAAAAAAAAAAAGCAAGGACTGTCTTGGAGCACTTTGGCATACTGTAAGGCATCACACACATCTGACATGGCTGATATCAAGAATGTGTGTGGATATGTATGTATGTGTGTGTGTGTGTGTGTGTGTGTGTGTGTGTATATATATATATATATATATATATATATATATATATATATATATATATACATACACAGATCCCATTTGATCCAGTGAATTTACGTTTCATTGAAACATAAATTCGCAATCTCACTTATGCGAAAGTGCATTTTTTAGAAACTGCAATTTTATGCAAAAACAGAAATGAAAATAATAAAAAAAAAAAATAAAACCATGCAGTTTGCATGTAACATTAGTTGTACATCAACGTTTAGTGTTGATGTACAACTAAGCAAACTTTTGCTGATATCGTGGTCCCTTTTCACCACTGTAGTACGATCTCAAAGTGAGAATATTAAAGTAGAGGGTGTGTGGAGGGTGCAGGGGGCTTGCCACCCTGCATAAGTGTGTTTAGTGTGTTTTTTTTTTTGATTTAGGTTTTATTTTTGTTTTACATGAAAGTGCATTTAGAAAAAAAATACACTTTTGCATAAGTGAGGTCGCGAATTTACGTTTCGATGAAACGTCAATTCGCTGGATCAAAGTAGATCCATATATATATATCTATATGTAGATCCATATATATATATATATATATATATATATATATATATATATATATATATATATACACACACACACACACACACACACACGCACACACACACGTACATATATACATACGTGTGTGTGTGTGTGTGTGTGTGTGTGTGTGTGTGTGGCCTGCTGTTCTCCTCTGCCATCTCCCCATATCCAGCCACGCTGCCCACAGACAAATTTGTATTTTGTTAACCATGCCACTACAGCAACAGAACCAGTAGAACGCTGCAGTACAAATCATACACACAAATTTGTATTGTTTTTTCCAACCAAATGTACTTCAGATCTTAACTAATAGAATGATGTTCTTGAATGTCATAAACATAAATACCTACAAAAGAAATCCATATCTTTCCATTACTTTGTCATCAACTATTTGTCCCAAGCAGCTAAAGCGGTTAATTTGTAAGTGCAGGGCGGTGCAGTGGAACAACCAGGTAGCTTTGTCACATTACAGCAAGAGGTTTTCCAGTTAAGTTCTCACTGGGCCACTTTCTTTGTAGAGTGTGCTTGTCCTCTCTGTGTTCATGTGGGTTTTCTCCAGGTGCTCCAATTTCCTTTCACATTCCAAATACATGCTGTAAGGTGGACTAAGGACTCAAAATGTCTTGTAGATGTGAGTGCATGTGTGGTATGGGGGAAAGTTATCTAGTCCCAGTTCCCCATTTGCTTTGTAAACTTCACAGGTATTGATGGCTGTCCATGGGGTCAGTCTATGTATCAGATGTGACTCATAACAGAATGGGCAAGCAACTAGTACTGATTATTATAAATATTCATATAACTGTATCTATTCCATATTTGTCAGAGCATACCTTCCTAAACTACCATACCTCCCCTTAATCTTTTGTATGTGTCACCTAGAATAACATTAATGTAGCTGAACAATACCGACTTTCTAACTACTCTTTTTAAGAATTATCAACTAACCTTGTTTACATGCAGTTAAAACAATTAAGATTACCACCATTCTTTATCCCAAACAGATTCTAATTTATATTAGAATCCCCATCTAAGCTGTACTACTGTACTTTTACTTTAATTCAACTTTTATTGACAACAGTCTGATAAAACTGTTAATATAATATTCTATAATTTGTAAAAACAACTTTGACAAAATAAGAAACATAATCCAAAGGCAAAAAACACCAAAGAAACGCCAGCAAAATGTAGAAAAAAAAAGAAAAAAGAAAACAATCCAGGCACCTCCAGGTTCACACTCCTTTAACCAGTCCAAACACCAAATGTCACAAAAATACAACTTCCCAATAGATTATAAAACTCCACCCCCCCTTTTTTTAAACTTTGTATGATGAGTTGTCTATTATGATTATAATGGCTGTATAAAGTGCTTTTGATTGTTAACGTCATTGTTCTGATGAAGTCTCCATTGGCAGAGACGAAACCACTTACTTCTCAGTTTCATAATAAAGGAGTGTGAACCTGGAGGTGTCTGGATAGTTTTTTCTACATTTTGCTGGTGTTAAAATAAGAAACATACCAGAGTCCCAGTTAAATTGTATTCTTTCCTCCTGTTAATATCTCGGTTCTACATTTTGGCTGTAGTCTCTGCTGTTAATCTGCTCGGGCTTGCTTTTTACTCATTTTCTTGGATGCTTCTATACTGCAGCCAAAGAAGCCACTTATTAATATGCTTTTATAGGTTTAGATTTAGGTTTATAGGTATGTACTAGGCTATCTGCCCTTTTGGGCCATTTTAAGCCAAGCCAGTTCCTTCAAACGTGAGAACAAATCTGTGTACCTTGTGTCTGCATGGTAAACACCTTAACTGTTAAGCCAACCCCCAGTACAAATAAAATAACAACATGGGAATCAAACCAACAGTTATCAGGAAAGTCTTTACGAAGTCCACTTAATTATCCCAGTAAGTTTTTCTAGCCGTGTTTTTGCTTTTCTGCCCTGATATCTCATCCATCATCTAAACGACATATTGGTTGGTTGTTGTTAACCTAAATTTCCATTTTTTTTTCTGATTGGCTTTTTGGCTCCTGGTATTAGCAGGCTTAATAAGGCTTTCTGATGTTATGTGGTCCCAATCCTCAGAACACAACTAACATTTTAGTTAGCTCATTTCTCACACCAAGCATTTTCCCGGTCATTTATTTTGCAAATCCTGCTTTAAAAATTTCTACCTGAAGATGTTCAAAAACAACATCCATTCTTCCTACAGTCCAATTAAATATGTCCAGCATGTTCCTGCTCCTTGTAGGGCATCCTCTGAAGCCTATCCAGGTTGTAGAAATATCTGTGTAGATATCACCATGCAAATATTCTAAACTTCATTTATTTATTGTGATATATAGGGACAGGGCATATTTTGCTCCACTCTTCCCAACTTACAACTGTGTTTAGCCTCATTTTCCAGTCTACTTTTAACTTTTCAGAAACACTAGTGTCCTAGTAGACTCCATGTCTGTTCTTGGTTCATTTACAAATTGTTAATTCTTCTAATTCCGTCAGTCTGTTTCTCTTTACAGTTATTTAATTCTATTCAGCTTGAAAGCACATGTGTAACATTGTGTCTCCTTGCCCTAAAGCAAATTTCTCTGTTTTAGTCATAGTATTTGAGCATCTCCTCTCTGATTTGCTCCCAGTAGGCAAATATTTTATTTTTCTTCCCTATTCTACAACAACCTTAATTGTATTTTCCTTGATTCTCTGTTATACCTCTCAGAGGAATTTCCGATTTTTAGTTCTCGATTTTTATCTCCAGAAGCACTTTCCTTGTTATTACCCAGATTTTCATTACATTTGTCTTCAGCCAGTGGTTGTGTGCCATATAAAACCCAAATGTTTAATCCATTTTTTTTCCTAAGTAGAGATTTCTTTTGTGCTAAAATTATTTCTAATATTTTGACTATTATTCTCCATACTGCATGTGCTATAACCATCTCAGATGTGTTAAATAATCCCGCACTTCTGACATTGCTAATCCTCCCATTTCTATAGATATTAATAGTTTTTTCAATGCTAATGTAGCTTGTTTTCCTTCCAAGAAGACATCTCGTCCTTTCTTTCTATATCCTTATTTTCCTGTCTAGCCAGTATGACTGTTTGGTCTGGAACCACTTATCAGAGCCGTTTAAGCAAAGCTGTAACTCCTAGCCTTGAGCTCCTTTAAGAATTTTCCCTCCCAGAATCCCACCTGGGCTCTTCTCTCCTCAGATCATTTTGCCACCTTCCTTAGTAAAAGATCATAGGACTTACAAGGCAACTGAACCATGAATCTATTTTTACCTTGCCAATATCCACCCATTAGGTATTGTTTCTGCTTTTAAAGAGGCCAGACCATTCATACCCACGGTGAATTTAGGAACACCCATCCAGTAGTCCAGCTGTTTTTTTAAAGACATATAGTGTGGCCACACTGCTTAACTTGGAAAGGAAACTGGTTCCATAGAAAGGGTAAGCACTGTGTGACAAATCTGTATCTTTTCTGAGTCTTACTTACTTATTTGTTGGAGTAGATTTATTTCTCTGGACTGTTTAACTTATTGAGATATAATAGTTCTTGGACTACTGGATCCCTTATGGCCCAATAAGCAAGACGTAGCTCACCCGTAAGGAGTTTATATGAAACATGATTCTCTTTCTTTCTTTCTTTTCAGGCAATCACTTATCATACTCATATGATCAGATGTGTCCACCTACACTTGATCGAAATTTCAGAAAGCCGAAACCCATATGGCTGAGACCATATGATCAACTTATGAAAGGGCATCTCTGTATAGTGCAGAGTGGGAAGATTCCCATCTTCCGCACTGTAGTGCAATCTCCGAGTTGGTATATTTAAATTGCAGGGGGTGTGGGAGCACAGCTAGCAATGTTTAGGTAAGTTGTTGTTTTGTTTTTTTATTTTTACATGCTCGAAATTTCAAAAGTTGAACATATGGTCTCAGCCGCATGGGTTTTGGCTTTCTGAAATTTCGATCATGTATAGTAGACCCGATGAGATATCTTTAATCTGTTTTGCAAGACATAAATAACCTTATATCAGATATAACTGATTCAGGCACTAAAACCTCAGCTTTTTCTCTTTTGAACTCTGCCACTCAAATGGACAGTCTTTAAATAAAATGCATTTATGCAACTGATGCATCTTCTAGTTCGGGTCTGAGAAGTTTCTTTTGGTGTAGATAGCAGTTGCTATGAGAGGATGTTGACTCCAAACTTTTAAATGCTCACTTGGAAAGGGGGTAATCTGATTGGTCCTTCTATGACTGACCTTCAGAAGTTTGCAGGAGACAGGTAAGATTATGCAGTATTTTAAGTATCTCTTCCTTTACCCTATTCACAAAATTCAAAAGCAGTCCTTCTAAAGTTGGCCACTTTTTTGTAAGGATCAAAAGTTTATTAAACATAAGTTTCAAGACAAATCAAAGCAGGAATTCAAAAGATCAAAATCCTCCTTTTCTGACAAGCCAGCTTCCTTATGACTCTAACTCCCTGCTTTCTGTTTCCCCTTCCCACCATGGCCAGTCATGTATAACTTTCCATTTTCCTTCCAGTGTAGGAATTGATATAACTTCAGAGAGATGGCTCGTCAGCATTGTAGAGGATGGATAAACAATGTCTAGGCATTCTCCTCCTGTCAGCCTGGCCATTCCCCGGTTTTCATCCAACCAACTTTTCCTCATCCATCCTATTCTAATGAAGTTGTTTCATCAGAGCACCACAGAGTTTGTCCCTTCTCTAGAACAGTCAGATTCTCAAAACTTTCTCCTAGCTCCCAGAAAAGATGGAACATGAAAACCCATTCTTGATTTCTCTTCTCAGCACTAGTTTAATAGTATCGCAATTCAAAATGTTAAACCTAAAGATGTTATGTGATCCTATCTCGCCTACATTCTGAACTGATGGGGATCGGCTCCGACTCGGCACGCTTATGCTATAGAGCGAGGCCTCTAATTGGCTGAGCTATCTTTATCCCAGGATGCACCACCACTAATCCCCCAGATCTCGTTTGCCGCTATCAAGCTTAGACATGGTCTCAACATTGGCTGGGCTAAGTACTATTTATTTAGGCTTTTCCTGTCACAAATTTCCTTTCTTTGAACCCAAAAGCTGTTTTAACAGCTATTGTTGTCATATTAGTGTGTTTGGTGAATTTCCGTTAAAAAATTCGTGATTTTTTTAGTCAGGGAAGGTTTCCCGTTTTAGTTAGAGGGGCCTTCCCCTGTTGCTTTGCTGGTTGTATATCTTTCTTGGGTCAAGCACCCGTTTAAGTTAGAGGGTCTTGACTCTCTTTATCTTTTTGTCTGTTTATCTGTTTAGTGTAAAAAAAAAAAAAAAATATATATATTTTGAATTTGTTGAAGTTGTTGTATTCAACTTTGTCTTTGGCTAAATTTAGTATTTCTTCACTTAAGAAAGTTCTGTGGTTAAAGCAGTTATGTCTAAAGAACACAAACCCTCCGGGTTTAAGAAATGCACGAGGTGTGGGTTTAAAATGTCCATAATGGACGACCACTCCTCGTGCGTCTATTGCTTAGGTGCTAAGCACCTACAAGAGTCGTGTAGTGTGTGCCACGAGTTCTCTTCTAGAGTCATCCAGGAGAGGAAGAACAAATTAATCCTCAAGGGATTAATCAAGCCTTCCTTCGAGGAGGCTTTATCTTCCTCTCCATCTCCTTCTAAAAAGAAGAAAGTGTCGGCTCCGACCAGTCAGTCGGAACCGATCGCTAAAAAATCTAAGCAGACTTCTCCATCGGCTCCACGGACTTCGGAGCCGAGGTCGGAACGGTCTGCCTCGATGCCTCCAGCCTTGACCCCTCTGGTTTCGGAGCCGAGGTCTGGAGCATCGAGAGGCGGGTCACCCTCATCGGCTCCACTGATATTGGAGCCGATAAGGGTTACCGGCTCAGACTCTTCCCCCTCGGGCGAAGTCCTTATCAGCACCGAGGAAATTTCCTGAAACCTTCCTCGGAGCCGATAGTTGTTGAGTCCATTCGGAGCCGGTCCCCGAGCCCTTCGGAGCCGATGGAGAAATCGGTTCGGGCCCGATCGGTATCCTCTAGGTCATCCAAGATGTCTGATTCGGACATCGACAGGGTGCTCCTTCGACTCTTCCAGTCTCCGGTGTTCCAAAAGCTAGTTTCGGCTCCAGCCCATTTGGCTTCGGAGCCGATGGTCCACTCCCCTACTGTGGTTCCTCCTCCAACAGCTTCGGCACCGTTGGAGCCGGTGCTGGTGGAACCTGTGGTGGTGTTAGGGTCGGGCCCGACCCTTGCTCCAACTCCGGCTCTTGGGTCGGAGTTCAGTACACGGACTTCTTCCTTCAGCCCTGGGGGGGAGGCTTCGGGATTGATGCTCTCCGTCCCAAGTCTCCCTCTTGGTGCGTCGGCGGCGGGAGTGCCGTCCACTGTCGTGGCCACGGAGGTGGGACCCTCCCAGGATTCTGGTGGTCCCACCTTCAGGGCTATGAGGAGCGCTTTAGCCAAATCTTCCTTGGCTACCTCCACGGTTTCCCCAGCTACCTCCCTGCATACGGAGACTGGGTCGTTGGCAGTCCCCCTGTCTTTAGACAGCGGAGTCCCGGGCCTCAGGTTACCCCCGCTGGGGTTTCTCCCCCTCCTGGAGGTCCTTCTGAAGCCTCTTCGGAAGAACCCCCCAGGAAAAGATCGTGCAAGAGGAAGCACGTTGACTCCCCTGATGAGTCTCTGACATCCGACACTGATCTCGATGATGCAGAGGGGTCCCCTAAGTCGTCCTCGGATGATGTCTCCTTTGCAGACATCCTGGAAGCCCTAAAACAATGAGGCGGCTGGCAGTCCAAACCTCCCTCTGCTGATGAGTCGGTGTTCCTGAAGGCCTTCGGGGCTCAGCCCTCCGCCTCCTGGGTGTCTCCGCCCCTCGGGCTCTTGGATTTGATCTGTCGAAGGGCGGGAACACCCAGACTCTGTGGAACCGGTGCCTGCTCGTCCGAACAAATTTCTCTCGGCGCCCCCTGATAGAGAGTTCCTTACTAAAGGTGTGGCTGTAGATGCTTTGGTGGTGGCATCTGCTACCCAGCAAGATGTAGCAGAGGCTTCTACGTCCGTCCATCCTCCTAATAAGGAGTCTAGGAGCATGGATCGGTACGGAAAGCGCACCCTTAGTTCAGCGGCCTTTACACTGAGGTCCTTGAACTACCTGACGACTTTACCAGATTTCAGAGGGATCTGATTAAGGAGCTATCCGATACCCTCTTGGGTAACCTGCCTGAGGAGCTGGCCCAGACGGTTGGCTGTCAGCTGGCTACAATGTCATCCATTTCGAACTCGTCCATGAGGCTCATTTCGTATGCGGCCAAAGGGTAGTAGAGCGGCGGTACAGGCATTGCTCTACGGAGACAAGCCTGGCTCCGCCTGTGTCATTTCACGGAGGCCTTTAAGTCTTCATTTGCCGACGCCCCCTTTGATGGGTCCTCCCTGTTTGGACCCAAGGTAAAAGACACACTAACCCGCTGTGAACAGGAGGGTAAGACTCTGACTGCCGTGGGCATGATTTTCCACTCCCTTCGGCCTTATCCCAAGGCTAAAAGAGGAGGGAAAATGTGGTTCCGTAGATCTCAGAAGCCTTACCCCTCTCAGCAGGAAGGTTCCCCTTCCAGAGGCAGAGGAGGGGGAAATTCATCCGGAAGACACCGTCCCAGAGGCGGCAGAGGCCCTCGCAACACTGGAGACCGCGAGTCCTTTCGTGGCTCTTCAGCCTTTCATAGTCCCTGAGGGATTGCCCAGCTGTGCTGCTCCGGAGCCAGTCGGGGGTCGTTTCTCGAAGCACCTAAAGGCCTGGGAAGGTATCACTCAGGACCGATGGGTGCTTCGGATTATCGCCGGAGGTTACTCCATCCCATTTTCTCACCCCCCCCTCAGTCCAAAAAAATCCCGGTCCCGCCACCCAGTCAACGGGATACCGCAGCCTCAGAAGTTGCAAAGCTGCTGCAAAAAGGAGTCATCCAACCGGTCCCCGCAGACCAGATCGGATTAGGGACTTACTCAAGATTCTTTTTGGTGCCAAAAAAGACCGGGGACTTGAGGCCCATTTTGGACCTCAGCATCCTAAACCGTTCAGTCAGAAAGTCCAAGTTCCGAATGGTCACTCTACAAACCATTCTCCCATTGCTGGAGAAAGGTGTTTGGATGTGCTCCATAGATCTCAAGGACGCTTATTATCATATCATGATACATCAAGCGTCCAGGAGACATCTGCGCTTCAGCCTAGGAGGCAGTCATTTTCAGTTCAGTGCGCTGCCCTTTGGTCTCACCACAGCCCCCAGGGTGTTCACCAAGTGCTTGGCAGTCGTGACTGCTCACCTGAGAAGTCTAGGATTCCAGGTGTTTCCGTATCTAGACGACTGGCTCCTAACTGCCACCTCCAAGCATCTACTTCTGCGGAGCCTACAAGCCACTATATCACTGGGCAATTCCCTTGGAATCACCTTCAATTGGCCAAAGTCTGTGTTGCGGCCATCTCAACGAATAAGATTCATAGGGGTAGAGATAGACTCAAACCAAATGCGGGTCTATCTACCTACAGACAGAATTCAAACCATACAAAATCAAGTTCGAGCCTTACTTCCCAGGTCCAAAGCCCCAGCCAGAATGGTCCTGCAGCTATTGGGATCCATGTCTGCCACGGTTCTTCTACTCCCCTTGGCAAGGTTGCACATGAGAATCCTCCAGTGGCTTCTTTCAGCTCAGTGGTCCTTTCAGGAACTCCCTCTCAGTCACCTCATATGGATCACGGAATCTTGCAAACGGGACCTTCGCTGGTGGCTAGTGCCCTCCAATTTGGATCAGGGACGACCCTTTGTTCTTCATCCTCCGGCGGACACTTTGACCACGGACGCCTCCCAGATGGGGTGGGGGGGGCATTCCCTGGGCAGGTCAGTCCAAGGCAAATGGCACCCGGAAGAGACTCTTCTTCATATCAACATCCTAGAAATGAGGGCAGTACTCCTGTCCCTTCAAGCCCTTCACGATTATCTCCCTCAGGGCGTAATTGCTGTTCACTCAGACAACATGTCAGTTGTCTGGTACCTGAACAAACAGGGAGGGACCAGATCCTATCCTCTTTGCAGAGAAGCCATGAGAGTTTGGGAATGGGCAGTCTCGACCAAACGCTTCCTAGTGGCTACTCACATACCGGGCAAGTCCAATGTCATAGCCGACAGATTGAGCAGAACTATCCTCTCTCCTCATGAATGGTCTCTGAATATGACAGTTGCAAGTCAGATTTTCAGCGAATGGGGAGTTCCGTGTTGCGACCTCTTCGCGACTCCTCTGAATGCGAAGTGCAAAGAATTCTTCTCCCTAACCCCGGCTCCGGGGAAGAGCCCCATGGACGCATTAGTCCATCCTTGGCCCACCGGCTTGCTTTATGCCTTCCCTCCAGTTCCTCTCCTCCCCAGGGTGATTCAAAAGGCATCTCTCTTGGGGAGCAGAATTATCTTAATTGCTCCTTACTGGCCTCGTCAAGTGTGGTTCCCCTATCTTCGGAAACATGCTCTGGAAGGTCCATGGTTCCTGGACCAGGTCCCAGACCTACTGGTTCATCAGTCGGGACTATTCCACCAGTCCCTACACACCTTAAAATTGACGGTTTGGCTCCTCCTCTTCCGACGATAGTCAGGAGTCATACATTGGATCCAGATGTTGTGCACGTATTATCTTCGGCCCATAAGTCTGCTACAAAGAAACTGTATTCTAGCAAATGGAAAAGGTTTGCTATTTGGGCTCAACTCCGGGGCCTGGACCCCATTTCTATTCCCGTGGCAGAAGTACTAAAATTTCTGACCTCTCTTTTCAATCAAGGCTCTTCAGTTTCTACCATCAAAGTACAATTGGCAGCAATTTCTAATTTTCACGAATCCATAGACCCACCTTTAATGAGCAACAGATTGTGTAAGACCTTCTTGAAAGGTGCTGCTCTATTAAGACCTCCGATTTCTCATCCTGCACATCCATGGGATCTCGATATAGTGTTACGCCTTGACTTCTTTCCTCTTTGAACCGGCAGCTACATGTGATCTAAAGTTTCTATCATGGAAGACAGCCTTTCTGGTGGCGATTACTTCTGCCAGAAGAGTTTCAGAGCTTCAAGCTTTGTCAGTGAAACCCCCGTACTTGGTTTTTCATAAAGACAGAGTATCCCTCAGACCAAATCCTTCCTTTGTTCCTAAAGTTTGTTCTACTTTCTGCTTACAACAATCGTTAGAGCTTCCAGTTTTTTTCCCAAAATACTCTAACAAAGCGGAGTTCATATTCCACACACTAGATGTCCACAGACAGTTACGTTTTTATTTAGACAGGGCCAAACAAACAAGGAAAACAGATCAGTTGTTTGTATCCTTTGCAGATAACAAATTGGGCAATGCTGTCACAAAGGTCACTATTGCCAAATGGATCAGGGACTGTATTACTCAAGCTTATATTTATTCTAACAAAGAGCTTACCACCTCTGTCAAGGCTCATTCTGCAAGGGCTATTGCTACTTCGGTAGCATTTCATTCTAAGCTTGCTATTAGTGACATTTGTGCTGCGGCTACATGGTCTTCCACGCACACCTTCATTTCCCACTACAAATTAGATGTGGCATCTAGAGGACGAGCTTCATTTGGTTCCACAGTGCTCAGGAGTGTTTTCCAATGAGCCACCCGGGATTTAGGTGCTAGGGACGCTGTCCCATCAGTTCAGAATGTAGGCGAGATAGGATCACATAACATCTTTTAGTTATGTACTCACCATAACTTCAGATGTTTGGGATCCATCTCGTCTACATTCCTGATAACCCACCCTCCTTCCCCCTTCCTTGGAGATCAGAGGATATCAGAAGGTCCGAATCCTGTTGTTTCATCTTGAAACATCTAACAATGTTATATAACCAAGTTGTGCATATGTGCATGAATGCGGACAAACAAGATCTGGGGGATTAGTGGTGGTGCATTCTGGGATAAAGATAGCTCAGCCAATTAGAGGCCTCGCTCTATAGCATAAGCGTGCCGAGTCAGAGCCGAGGGATCGGCTCCGAACCCATCAGTTCAGAATGTAGGCGAGATGGATCCCAAACATCTGAAGTTATGGTGAGTACATAACTAAAAGTTATCCTTCCATTGGTCTTTCCTCAAACATTCTTGGTAAACCTGAATATAGAGGATACACACCTATATTTTCCTTTGTATCTAGATCACAGGAAATTTTTAAGATTTTTGTGTATGACAACTTCACTTTCTATTCTCTGCAATACCCTTTGGTTTTTCAGATGTGCCAAGGTTTTTCACAAAATGCCTAGATCTGGTCATTTCATTTTGCATGCTTCTTGGAATTCATATTTTCCCTATATGCATGACCTGCATACTCTAGCTGCTTCAAAAAGAAACTTCTTGCAGATCTCATCTTTACTATAGACCTGATGTTCTTCGTGTTTCACTGTTGCAGTCATAACTGTAGGGTGATCCTGCCGGCAGGCAGCCCGAGGTCGGCCAGAATCCCAAAGTCTGGGTCCGGCGTCGGCTGTACCAGCAAGTACCCTGACGTCAGAACACAGAGGTATAAAGCTGACAGCCGACGCCATCTTCTCCAGTCTTTCTTGCCGTGCGGTGGAAAGCAGCTTGCAAGTCGTTGGTTGCCATTTTCAGTCAATGTGCTTTGATTGTCATCGGTCCGAAGTTTTCTACTTCTCTTCTCAAGCTAAGTACCCCATTGGGGAAACTTTTTTCTTGCTCCTCCGATGTCAGAAAAAGTTAATAATTGTATATCGTGTGGAAAACAAATACCTCATAAAGATTTCCACTCTTACTGTCTACCTTGCTTAGGCCCTGACCACGATGTTTCTTGCTGTCGGTTCTGTGCCAGGTTTAATTCTCACACTATCAAGCGCAGGTACGATTGGGCCTTGAATTATTTCGGTAGACGATTCAATTATAGGATGTCGTCGGATACTTTACCGACAACCGGAATTCAAAAGAAACGCAAAGACAAGGATAGGCCTCCGAGGTCCAAACATGATACTTTGCAGCCGGAGCCAGCTTCGGGTTCGGCGGTCTTCAGTGAGGCGCTTTTTCAGCCCCTGTCGTCCGCCACTTCGGAACCGATGGCCGACACGGACTCCCATGGGGAGCCTTCTAGGCCTAGTATTTTATCTGCTGCAGGACCTTCGGACGTCGCTCCTTCAGATGGGTCCGGAACCGCTGTGCAGGTACCGGCTTCTGAGGGGGTTTTCAGGCCTTCTAACATCACTATTTCTACAAAGACAAAGGCAAAGTCAAAGACTCCTGTTAAACTAAGGGTTTCTTCACAAGCTTCCTCGGATACAGCTCCCAAGTCCCAGAAGCAATTACTTCGGATGGCTGAAGATTTACTTACAATGATTAGGGGTTCTCACCCTCCTCCAGAAAAAAGGCCTAGACAGGATATTCCTTATGATTCATCTGATCAGGCTTCTGTGTCTTCTGTCTCTTCCTCTGACCAGGATTATTCTTTTCCTCCTTATGAGGATTCTGATGCAGAGGACTCTATTCCCTCTGCTTCTCCCCCTGAAGATTTCTCTTTTGGGAAACCTTACATGAGATGAGGGAGCATTTTCATTGGGAAGGTCAGGATTATTCTGCTTCCAAGAAGAGACTTAGGGAATTTCTCCTTCTCCCTCAACACAGACCTTTGGCTATTCCTCCTGTACTTGACATTGTGGATGATGCTTTTTCTGAAGCTAACCTAAATCCTGATTCCTTGCCGCCTGCTCCTTCTAAGCCTGATAGATTTTACAGAGTCCCTGACTCCCTTCAATTCTTATTTAAGAACCCTTCTGCTGATCCTGAAACCATTTCTCAGGGTTCTAGGGCTGCTAAGGCCGCTTCATCTAAAAATCTTATTCCCTCTGAAAAGGATTCTCGTGCCTTAGACAGGTGGGGCAAAATGGTTTACACTTCTGCTACCCTTTCTATTAGAGCTTTAAATTGCCAGTTTCACATGTTCAAGTATCAGCAATTTCTTTTGTCTGTTCTAAAGCAAAGGCTCTCTACCTTTCCTGCATGTGCAGAGGACAAGGAATTACAGGATGTATTGCATGCAACTGAACAAGTTAGCAAACATAGTTTACATTGTGGTTTTGATGCCTTGGAAGCTTCTTGCAGGGCCGCAGCCTCTGGTACTGTTATCAGGAGACATGCTTGGCTTCGCGAGCAGAATTTACCTGAACAGGTTAAGGCTAAACTGTTAGATGCCCCTGTTCAGCATGATGTTTTATTTGGATCCAAGGCTGAGGAAGTTATTAAAAAGATGGAAGAAAAAGCAAAATCTATGCAGACTGTTAAAGATTTTTTACAAATTCAGCCTCCTAGATTTTCTAGAAATTGGCCCTCCAAAAATTGGCCCTTTCCCACGTCTGACAGGCCTCAAAGGGGAAGATATAGACGCTCCAGAGGTCGGGCGCATGCTCAGGCCTCTTACAGGTCCAGACAATGGACTGCTTCTTCACCTAGAAGGGGAGAAGACAGACCTCAATCACAAAAGAAGCAGACCCAATGACTCTCTCCGTTGGGCTACAGGTCCTCCTTGCCTGGAAGCCCCTCTCGGAGGAAAACTTTCTCTTTTCTACCAAAATTGGACTCATATTACCCAGGAAAAATGGGTTTTAGACGTGATTTTAAGAGGCTACAAATTCCACTTTCATACTCTGACAAGGTCTTCGGGTTGGCCGGATCTGCCAAAACATCAATGGTCAGAGGCCTTAAATCAAGTGGATGCCTTATTGGCCATGAGAGCCATAGAACCTGTTCCACTTCCAGAGATGGAAAAAGGTTTTTACTCCAGACTATTTCTGGTCCCAAGGAAACAAAACTCATGGAGACCTATTCTGGACCTCTCAGTGTTAAATACCTTTCTGGAGATTCCAAAATTCAAGATGCTTACTCTGCAACAACTTCTTCCCATGCTCTCCCAGGATGCTTGGATGGTGACATTGGACTTGAAGGAAGCCTATTTACACATTCCCATCAGACAGGAACGCAGAAAATACCTCAGATTCAAGGCAGGTTCGAGACACTTTCAATTCTCTGTACTGCCCTTTGGCTTATCTACTGCGCCCAGAGTCTTTACTAAGTGTCTGGCTCCAGTAGTAGCTTATTGCAGACTCCAAGGAATTCAAATTTACCCCTACCTGGACGACTGCCTTATTCAGGCGGACAGCAAGGATCTTTTACTTCAACATCTGCAGTTTGTTCAGCGTCTTCTCCTACTACTGGTATTTTCAGTGAACACAAAAAAGTCACATTTGATCTACTTTCAACAAATGATCTTTTTGGGAGCTCTTCTAAACACAAGCTTACAAAGGGCCTTCCTTACTCCAGAAAAACAAGTACAGCTGGCATCAATTTTCAAGACCTTGGCTACTTTAACTCAGCTCACTGCAAGGAAATTCCTGCAGGCATTGGGCTACATGGCTTCTTGCATCCTGTTGATTCCAGATGCAAGGCTTCATATGAGAAAACTTCAATGGTACCTAAAGAGTGTATGGTCTCAGCATTACCACAGCCTGGAAACAATGATACCTCTGATTCCCTGCCTCCAAAAAGAGTTCCTTTGGTGGTCCAGGGCTTGTGCTTTAAACAAAGGGAATCCCTTTTGTCTACCTCTTCCTGCTCAGATCATAACCACAGGCGCCTCGGATTATGCTTGGGGAGCTCATTACCTAAACAATTGCCAGCAGGGCTATTGGACAAAGAAGCATCTTCCCTGGCACATCAACTTGAAGGAATGCTGGCAGTCCAAAATGCTCTTCTAGCCTTCCAGAATCTTTTGCAACCAGGATATCTTCTGATTAGCACAGACAATACCACAGTCATGTGGTATATAAACAAGCAGGGAGGCTCTCACTCATACCCCCTTTGCAGACTAGCCATGAGTTTATGGGACACAGCTCTAAATCTGAATCTGCATCTTCAAGCTCAATTCATTCCAGGAAAACAGAATCTCTTAGCAGACGGCCTAAGCAGAAATCTTTTGGATCCTCATGAATGGATGCTGGACCCCAACTTATTCAGCAGGATTACGGCAGTTTGGGGTTGCCCTCGGATAGATCTGTTTGCATCCCATCTCAATCATCAGCTGCCTCTCTTTTGCACCAGGTCTTTCAGCTGGAGGAATCTTTCGGGATACGCCTTTCCTCCTCTTCTGCCTCAGGTGTTACTGAAAATAAAACAGGACAAACCCAAGATTATCATTTTGATAGCTCCAAATTGGCCTCGGCAGTTTTGGTATCCAACTTTAAGACACCCGTTCTTGGAACCTCCATGGATTCTGCCTCTGTTTCCTTCTCTTCTGTCCCAGCATCAGGGTCAGATGCTACACTCTCAAATCAAGACTCTTTGCCTGGCAGCTTGGCTCTACAAGGGCCTTTGATTCCTTCTGCTTTTCCCAAACAAGTTTTGGATGTTCTCTTAGAAGCTAGGCGCCATAGCACTAGAAAATCTTATGCTTCTAAATGGAAAAGATTTTGTATTTGGATGCGGGATCGAGGTTCTGATCCTCTTTTACCTGACATTTCTTCCATTTTACTTTACCTCTCTGACCTTTTGCTTAAAGGCCTCTCCTTTTCTTCCATTAAAATCCATGCTTCTGCTATCTCGGCTCATTACAACACTGATCCCCCCATCTTCTCTCACCAGCTGGTGAGACAATTCTTGAGAGGGGCTAAGAATTTAAGACCTCCTAGAACTCCTCCTGTTCCTGCTTGGGATCTTAATTATGTTTTGGAAAAACTTACTTTACCTCCCTTTGAGCCTGCTGCTGCTTCGGATATCAAGTTCTTATCCTGGAAGACAGCTATTTTATTAGCTTTGACTTCTGCCAGAAGGGTGTCAGAGTTGCAAGCTCTCATGGCTGTGGAACCATACCTTATTTTCCACCAAGACAGAGTTGCCTTGAGGACCAATCCTACATTTATGCCTAAGGTGATTTCTAAAGTGGCTTTAAATCAGACTATTCACCTTCCTACTTTCTTTCCAAATCCTCAAAACAAAGGGGAAAGGATTTTGCATTCATTGGACGTACACAGACAACTACGGTTTTACCTGGACAGAACTAAAGATTTCAGAAAATCTGATCAGTTACTTATCTCTTAAGCCTTCAGTTCTCTAGGCAAGGCTATCTCTAAACAAACTGTTTCCAAATGGATTGCCCATGGGATAAGGTTTTGTTACTCTCACTTTGGGAAGCAGATTCCAGGTACTGTTAGAAGTCATTCTACTAGAGCAGCTGCCACTTCAGCAGTTTTTCTCAGAGGAGTTCCTACCAAGGACATTTTGGAAGCTGCCACTTGGAGTTCAGTGCATACTTTTTCCAAGCACTATAGTCTCCCTTTGTATTCTAAGTCTAGGGCAGGTTTTGCCTCTGCTGTCTTGCAGGGCATTCTGGCTGCCCCTTCTTCTGCATAACCTCCTCCCTCATCACAGCTTTGGGATTCCACCCTACAGTTATGACTGCAACAGTGAAACACGAAGAACATAGTACAGTTGTGTACACCTACCATAAATGTAGATGTTCGAGTGTCTTCACTGTTGCAGTCGGTGTTTCCCTCCCACCAATCCCCTCTTATCTTCCTCTTCTTTTGTGGTGTATTTGTGTTTCCTTTTTAGACACCTTTTGGTTATTTTGGGGGACTTCTGACATCAGGGGCAAGAAAGACTGGAGAAGATAGCGTCGGCTGTCAGCTTTATACCTCTGCGTTCTGACTTCAGGGTACTTGCTGGTACAGCCGATGCCGGACCCAGACTTTGGGATTCTGGCCGACCTCGGGCTGCCTGCCGGCAGGATCACCCTACAGTTATGACTGCAACAGTGAAGACACTCGAACATCTACATTTATGGTAGGTGTACACAACTGTACTTTTCTCTGCCTAGGATTCACCTTAAAGTTGAAAAAGTCCAGTCTTCTCCCTTCCCATTATCTGGTGTTTCTAGAATGCAGGCTTAGTACTATTTCAATTACAGCATTTCTTCCTCAAGACAAAATGCAATTGCAAAGGGAGTACCTGCAGTCTCTTTTTCCTCTAGACTTGACTTCAGCAAGACAGATTTTGAGAGCCTTGAGATACACGTCTTCTAACTTTTGAATTATGCCTTTTGTTAGACTCCACATGAGAAGGATTTAGTGGTATCTGAAGTCTCTTTGTACACAACATTGTTATCCCCTAAATTTCCCAATTTCTCTTTTTCCCTTCAGCAAGAAGGAATCCTATTGATAGACCAACCAGATGACACTCAATCCAGGAGTGCCCTTTCTTGTTTACTCCCCTTCCCATGAAGTCTAAACAGATGGTTACAACCTGGCATGTGTAGCATGTTCTGTGAACATAAAAGCCAGGGTGTTTGGACAAAACAAGACAGAAGGAAGCACATAAATATCAAAAAGATGAGAGCTTATCCTTGCATTTCTTACATCGCATTTGGACTTCTGGTTCTCTCTGAGTATTGACAAGGAAATGCCGGTGTCATATGGTACATGAACAATCAAGGGGAGACAAGATTCTATATCTGTAGGCTAACCATGACTAACTGGGATATAACCAATTAGCAAAATCTGTTCTTCAGGCAGTTTACAATTCCTTATAGAGGAACACTGTGTCTGATTACTTGGGCAGATCCAAGGTAGATCTTCATGAATGGATGTTCAGAGAAGTCTACCTACAGACTATCCAGTGGGATACTCCCTAGATATATTTCTTTGCCTTTACTCAGAACTGGCAGCTCAAGCTATTCTGCTCCAGAGTACCATGTCTGGAAACCTAGAAGATGGAGGCTATGTCTACAGGAAGGGGAAATTCCTTGATTCCTTTCCTCATTTCACCTGGTCCTTCTCAAAAGCAAGAAAAACAAACCAACAATGTTAGTACTGACTCCCTTTTGGCCCACATAGGATTGGTTCTCATTACATTTCACCTGTCTAAGAGCAAACATCACAAATTACCTGACAGGATAGACTTGCTCACACAATCAAATGCCTCTCCATTCATCCAAACCTACAAACTCTAAATTTAATCTAGTGGATTATTAGGTTTTGATTACATTTAGACACCTTTTTCTCAGAGGGAATGTGGTAAGTATTACATGAGACTAGAAAACCTGCCCCAAGAAAGTCTTATGTTTCTGACTTGAAAATATTTTCTGTTTGGTACCAGAAGAAGTAACAATGACCCTTATCAAATGGTATCCCTGCTATTCTGTTTTACATTTTGAGCAGCTCAATTAATGGCTGGTATATTCCTCTGTTAAAGCACATCTGTCAGCAATCTCAGCCTGTCTCCTTTTATATCCACCTTTATCTGCATGTTTTGAGGTCAAACAGTTCTTAGAAGGTATCTCTCACATCAAGCCAAAAGGAAAATCTGTTCTTCCTCCTGCTTGGGACTTGGAATACACCTTGGAGGACATAACTTCTCCACCCTTTGAATCTGTTTCCTCTTTTTTCTTAAGTTCTGTACTTGGAAAACAGCCCTGCTTTGTAGCTCTTTCCTCAGTTAAGAAGGTTTCTGAACTGCATGAGCTACGTGCTGTTATGGCTTCTCCTCCATTTCCAAATCTTTCCTCTGAATTAACTCCTCCATTATGCTCAAGGTTGTTAATGAGCTATCCTTAAATCAACCCAACTACCTTCCCACCTTTTTTCTATCTCTCCTAAACAAAGTTGAGAGAATCCTGCATTCCTTGGACATCAACAGACAGCTCAACTTTTACCTTGACAAAACTAAATCTATTAGGATGTCAGATCAACTTATTATTTCCTTCCAAGAAGCTGTGTCAGTCAGTTTATTTTTTATCTATCTATCTATCTATCTATCTATCTATCTATCTATCTATCTATCTATCTATCTATCCCATCCTTTGTTGACTGGATTAAATACCACTAGACTATTAGCCTATTTTCAGTGGAGATGCAAGTTGGTATTTATATTACTAGAGGAAATTATCTAGAGCATTTGGAAGAGAGGAAGTAAAGCACTGTCTGGAACTGCTGGTGGCACTAAAGGGCTGCTACTGCAGTTCCAGGAATCCCATGATGAAGGAGAGTGCAGCAGAGCTGGAGAGAGGAGCAGGAGAAAACTTACTGAAGGGGAAGTAGATGAAATAACTGTTACAGAGCTGGAAAATGGAGGACTGGAGGCATACGTGTTGATAAATTTGATGAACCAAGCAGAGCTAAAATGAAGCAAAAGAAGCTAGATTGAGTGACATAGTGGAGTGAGTATTACAGAAAGAAGAAATAGAAATTGGAAACACAAACACTACTGGTGAAAGGAAGACAATGGAGGTATTCTCTGATGTTGGAATAGCCAGTTTTCAGGGTTTACCTCTTCAACAGGGTTCCTTGTTAAAAGAAAAAACTGAGATATGTAACCACAAACGACAGGTGATGAAGCGAAAACAATGGAGGTATTTTTGGTTGGGTGGCATAGCCAGTTTTCAGGCTTTACCTCTGCAACTGGGTGTTTTCTTACAAGAAAGAGGAAGTTCTGCAGATGCAGCAAGGCAAGGAAGAATGGAAGAAGGCACTAAGAGAGGACAAAGACGTGCAGTTGCTCAGCCACAGCGAAGATGGCCAGTGGTTAGAACAAAAAGTAAAAGTAAAAATGGTGTCAGTTTGAACAGGTATGACATTATGGATAGTATTATTTAGCCTGGAGGATTTAACATTAAAGACCTAAGAGCATTGAATCATTTGGGAGCTGAAAATTTTTATGAATTGACATTTGAAAGCTTCAACTTGCTGTATGGATATACACAAGTTAAAACTGCTTTTTGATTTCATTATCTAGTAAAGTACTTGAAATTTAAAAAAGTGTTCCCTGTTGCATACCGCTTTCTCAGAGGCGATCTCTGTCTAACGTACAGAGCCATGTCCAACCCAGAATTGTTGAACATGCTCCATCTTAGCAAAACCAAATCTACTCAAGCTACTCGCTCTAGGGATATAAACCTCAACACAACAATGAATAGAACATGCTGGAGGGATAGATTCCTTTCGCAGAGACTTCCCTTACTATGGAACAGGGTCCCGATCTACATAAGACAGAGCCCCTCACTATCACTCTTCAAGTGGAACCTTGATGAGTGGATGGGTAACAGAAAGTTCCCACTGAGGATCACACCAACAGCACTACTAGATAGGGGCCAAGGGTACTAGCTGCTAGTACAAGGGTCTAGGGAACTACTAAAGGGGCAGTGAATACCGCACAACATGGCTGGGCTAATATATGCCTTCGGGCAGATAGCTCAGTAGAACCTATAAAAGAAAAGTATAGACTGAGAGTTAGGAAACATGGGTAACAATGGATGTTAAGGATGTGAAAATTCAACATATTTCAAATATAATATTCGTGAATGGTAAGAGAAGAGTTGTTAGGTATTGTAGTCAACCCAAAGAATGTTATTTCTGTGTGAATGAAAATTATTTAGTACAAAACTGTAACAAACAAGGGTGTGGCCAATGTGGGGAGAGGGGACACACAGCAAAACAACTGTAAGCCTTTTTGTATAAAATGTAAAGAATTTGGACACTTATTGTTGTATAATGTTAGAAAAGGAAAGAGTAGATGAAGAGGAAAGCTGAGAAGAAAGATGAACTGTAGAAAATGTTATTACAGAAGACATTGAAAGAGAAAGCGGCATAGGGTTAAACAATGAAGAGGTACTTAGAAGAAATAACAGTTCAAAGTGAGGTTATTAGTACACGAAAAGAGAACAGCTTTGCAGTTTTAGAAAGTGAAGAGGAAGAAGAGGGAAGATCATGAGAGGAGGATGAAAATAACAAGAACAAGACAGAAATCAGTTGGTGGGAGACTTAGGAGAAAAAAAAAGATCTGGTGGTAAAACACTTAGAAATGAAGGAAAAGCATGCTATAGGAATTTTAGCATTAAATGTGAATAACATTAGAAATGATATAAAAGGCTTGGTGGTGGAGGAATGATGTAAAAAAAATAAAAATGGTTGTTTTTTTTGCTTGCCAGATACAAGATGTATCAAAGAAGAAAAAATAAAAAGAATATAGCCAGTATGGGAAATAATTTGGCTGTCATGAAATGAGGTATGTTCTAGAATAGAAATTGGTACTTGCGTATTATCGCAACCAGATATTTACGACAACAGTGGTTGCTTCCCGATCAGTGAATGTGCAAGTTAATGTGCTTGAAATGGAAAATGGTGTGTTTTCTTTAACAAAGTAGGTTGGTTTCTGGACGGCTACAAACACAAAGTACACAACATACTGTTGTTGTTTCTTTGTGCTCTTTAATGGCACCAGCATGTCACTGCATTGCAAGGCTGCCCACTGAACGTTCTTTGTCAGCCCATGCTGTGAAATAACAGCCATACTACATACATTCCTTCCAAGTTTGGCTTCAATTGTCAGGGCAGCTGTAGCATCCTTTACCTCCGTAGCTGAATGCAAGAATTGATTAAGGCATTCAGTAGCGGCTTGCCAGTAACAGCAGGTATTCAGGCTTCTGAGGATTACATGTGCATATTTTGTAAGCGTAGTGGAAAGTCTGTCGCATCAGAGATGTATGCATTTTTTTTTTTAATTTGGCACCCTCGCTGCAATGTTTTGGCCCTTTTTTTCCCCCCATTTTGACTTATATGACATCACTGACCTGATTCTGTTTGGAGATCAAAACACAATGTCTCTCAGCACTTGGTTCCCAGTCATGACAAATGTTTGTTAATGCTGCTAAAATGTGTAATGCAACGTGTTTTCTTTCAGCAGTACACCTTATTTTCTGGGCTATCAGTACAACGTGCAAGACATGCTGTTTTTCTTTCTTAATGGTGTTTACTGGCACCCATGTCGCTTCCTGCAAGTCTGCCTGTTGAAAGTTGTGCCAGTAAACACCATTAAGAAAGAACAACAGCATGTCTTGCACATTGTATCGATGGCAGTCCAGAAAATAAGGTGTACTGTTAAAAGAAAACATGCTATATTTCATTTTAACAACATTAACAAACATTTGTCTTGATCGGGAAGCAAGTGCTATTACCGCGAAAATCTGGTTGCGATAATACTTAAGTACCTAGAAATTCTTATAAAAATGAAGAAATAAGAATTTTAGCAGTAACAGTAGTAGTACCAGGAATGGTGGTGATTAGTAAAAGATTAATATTGATTTATGGGGTCTATATTAAATCAGCGAGTGCTTAAAATAGTGAGCGCTGATTTATCAACCCTTTAAGAGTGAAAGCTGACAATCCTGAAGACATGGAACAACAGTTTCCTTCCCTAGGGAAAAAAAAATTGCTGGGCCATTTTTGGGACTTTGCCATTTCCTCCACTGTGGTGCGATCTCAGAGTTGGTATATTTAAGTAGGGGTTGTGTGTGTGGGGCAAGCCTGCCTCTCTCTTTGTTTATTTATTTTTTGGTGGGACATGGATTTTTTTGCCTGGGAAAAAAAATCGCTGTTCCATGTCTTCAAGATTTTTAGCTTTCACTCTTAAAGGGTCGATAAATCAGCATTCGCTGATTTAACATAGATCTGATTTATGCTTACTAATATGACGCAGAGAAAATTTTTTTTGAAGAAATCATAAAGTAGTGTTAGTAAAGTTGCCAGTAGTGATGGTAGGAGATTTTAACTGTTATCTGCAACTTTGATTTTCAGAATTTTGTATCATAAGGCTCATTTGTAAAAGTTTGTTCCAACAAATTGAGAAAGTATTGAAGAATATTTTATCTGCAGCTTCTTCTTATGAGGAAAAATCTACTTTAAATAACTTAGTTTCTCTTCTGCACAGGTCACTACTCATTGTTTGCAGTGTGTGTATGATTCCGTTGATACTACTTCCAGGGCTGTGGCCACTGATACTGTTTTGAAGAGGTTTGCATGGCCACATTCTTAGAATCTCCCAGATGATAAAATTAGAGATTTTAAAATCTCTCTTGGATAGAGATTTAGTGTTTTGCCCCTCTTCTGCAGAGGTAATCAAAAAATATGATGAAAGGGACAAGCTATTCCAGGGAATCACTAAAATATCCGTTTCCAAAATTTTCAAGGGAATTTCTATCTCATCATCAAATTCTGATAAAAAGTAGAATACAAAGTCTCAACAAAACACAGTTAAACAGACATTTAAGAAGTGGCATGGGGGTTTTAAAGAGGTCTTGAACCTCCTAAAACCAACAAAAGACTGTTCAAGAGGCCTTATGATCCCCTACTAACCTGGCCCCCTTTTTTTCTTCAGAAAGCAGTTTTCATTTTCTGCTTGACAACAAATAGTTTCAGACAAATGGATTCTGACAATCATTTATCAAGGTCACAGATGGCAGTATGAGGAAATTCCTCCTTTCCAGGGGTATTTCCTCATCCTTCAGATCAGACTCTTTGTTTTTAATGATTCCTAATCTTTTTTTTCCCAAAATCTGTTGCAACTAAAGTTATGTTATGTGTAACAGCTTTTTTAATGTCTAGTTTCAGATTTTGTGTTACATGCATACACTAATTTTTAATCAGATTAATTTTTTTATAAAGTTGACGTTCTTCGTGTTTCACTGTTGCAGTCAGCAGATTTGGGTTATCCCTGCCAGGGCAGCCCTTAGCCAGCCCAAATACCAGAGACTTAGGATTTCTGCGTTGGTTGCTGTCACTTGAAGACTGATGTCAGGTCATCAGTAGTATAAAGTAAGGCAGCCGACACCATTGCATCAGTCTTTCTTGCCATGGAGTCCAAAGCAGAAGCAGTTCGCACGAGTGCCAGTCGGCCGCTACCTGAGTTTCATCTACCGAATTGAAGTTGAAGTCTTCTAAAGCTAAGTACCACATTGGGGATCCTTTTTTCTTGCACTAACCAATGTCAGAAAAAGTTAATCGTCTCGCCTGTGGGAAACAAATACCACACCAAGACTTCCACTCTTACTGCGTCACTTGTTTAGGCTGAGACCACAACGTCCTTCGTTGTCGCTTCTGTGCTTTGTTCAGTGCCATAGCTGTCCATCGTTGGGCCCTTATTGTGTAGCCAGATATTTTCGATTACAGTCTTCGAACTCTGATATGGCTTTGGTAAGCCATCCGACAGCAGATCTTCTGAAAAAATGTAAAGATAAAGACAGAGACAGACCGCACAGTTTCAAACCTACCGATGACGCTTCAGTTAAGCTCGTCGTCAGTTCTCTGGTACTCAGTAAGGCGCTTTCACAGCCCCTGATGCCTGCTTCTGTTGATTCGCAGGCCGCTATTGAGACCCTTTCAGAGTCCGGTATGCTGCAAAACTCTTCTTCGACTAAGGATCCTGCAGTCATCTCTACCTTGGATGGGTCCGGAGCCACTGAACAAGCACCGGCTTCCGAGGAAGTCCTTTGAACTACCGAGTCTCGACACAAGCCAATGTCTTCTTTCACGACTACTGTTCTTTCTAAAACTACTGAGTTTCTTAGGTCCAGGGTACGAACCACACCCAAGAAACTGACGACCCACTCTCAGTCGCCAGCTACCTTGCCTCAGTCTCAAATGCTTAAAATGGCAGAAAACTTTATCATGCTAATCAGGGGAAGCCAAGCTACCCCCTCCAAAAGGAAAAGAGATCTGCCCCCTGTAGTTTTGTGGACTACCTCCACTTCAAAACCAGGGAGTTGTAAGCCACCCCCTTATGGTAAGAACTCACAATGACTCACCTCCTCCACCCCTTCCCTGTGCCCAGCTTCATTTACACCTAGGAGCAAACTCTTCTTTCACTCAAGCACCTGGACCATTACCAAGGACCAATGGGGTCTAAAAATTGTGTCTCAGGGATACAGATTTACCTTCCAAACCCTTCCAACCCCAAAAGGGCTCCCAGATCTACCACCAAATCAGTGGGCAGAAGCTCAAAAGCAAATCCTTTCCATGCTCTCTATGAGGGCAATAGAGCACGTTCCTGCAGAACAGATAGGCCAAGGTTTCTACTTCAGACTTTTTCTGGTGCCCAGAAAAGAGGGCACTTGGCGCCTTATCCTCGATCTATCCTTTCTGAACACCTTCCTGGTGATCCCAGAATTCAAAATACTCATCATCCAGCAGCTGCCACCCATGCTCTCCAAGGACGCTTTGCTAGCCACCCTAGATCTAAAAGAGGCCTACCTCCACATTCCTATCGAGGGAATCATGCAGGAAATATCTCCGCTTCAGGGCAGAATCCCAACACTTTCAGTTCTCTGCACTTCCCTTTGGCTTATCTACTGCTTCCAGAGTTTTCGCAAAATGTCTGGCTCCGGCCATTGCCTTCTGCAGACAAAGAAATATTCAGATTTACCCATACTTAGACGACTGCCTTATTTAGGCAGACAGCCAGGAAAAGCTGCTCAAGCACCTGGCCTTTGTAAAGACCCTTCTATCCTCCCTAGGGTACACAATTAACAAAAAGAAATCCAAACAGGTGCCCACACAAAGGATAATCTTGCTGGGAGCAAGTCTGGACACAGCATCTCAGTTGGATTTCCTTACTGCAGAGAAATATTTTTTTCTGATAAGCTACTTCTCTCAACTAGCCACCAGGCCCCAACTAACTGCAAGGAAGATCCTGCAAGCTTTGGGGTTCATAGCATCTTGCATACTACTCATTCCATGTGCCAGACTGCATATGAGGAAACTTCAATGGTACCTCTGTTTTCCTCTAGACTCACTTGTCTAGATGAAAACAGTTTTTAGTACTTAATAAATAAGCACCTGTCCAGGCATGTCTAAGGGTCAGCTCCCGGTGATTTCTTCTGTCTACCTGATGAATCTGGGCATCTTGGGGCATTGCAGCAATTGCCTCATGTACACAGAGAACCCTTTCCTCCTACCACCCAACACTACAACCCGTTAGAGATGCACTTATATAACCAAACTGGAAGCAAAGCTCTCTTCACCTAAGACTGGACTAGACAGTCAAGAGAAGGTAAACACTTGCACGACACCACACTCATCACATAGTCCCTCAAAACCTACACCACCAAAACACACACATAGAAATACAAAACACACACCTACATTCGCGGAGGATGTCAAAAAAAAATACCCAAGCAACAGGGACCTCCAAAGCAGAAACGCAAGCAACTTCCACCCCCCAACACGACCCAAATGACACATAGCCCACAAACTCAGTGTGCCACTCAACCACAGCCCATAAGCCATAACAACGTGCCCAACACTCTAGTCATAGGCGACTCTATAGTCAGGCACACTGATGTTCCACTCACCAGGCTAAACAAGGAGAAAGTTACTGTCAGCTGCCTGTCAGGTGCCAAGATCCGCCACATAACGCATGCACTAAGGTCACTCCACAGCAAGTACAAATATGATTCTGTCATTGTCCATGTTGGTGTGAATGACCTGAGATGTACCTCCCTGGACTACCTGAAAAGAGACATGGAGGAGCTTCCTGATCTTGTAGCCCAGGCAGGTATGACCCTAGCCCTGAGTAGCATCCTGCCATCACCCAGAATGATACCACAGTACAAGGACAAAATGATTGACTTCAACAATTGGCTAAGCTTCTGGTGTCATTCTAAGGGGATCCAGTATCTGTCTGCCTGGGATGACATGCTCGACAAACCACGATGCTTTGCCAGAGATGGCCTGCACCCGTCACCCTTGGGATTCCGGACACTGGCTAAGGCTCTTGCCACCCCTATAGTGCCTTTTTTAGGCAAGATTCAAATGACAAATTCACCACCGTAACAGGTACAAGCAAGCAAAATCTGAGGGTAAGTCTACTTAATGCTAGTGTGCAGTGATGGAGACCTGGTTCAAGGCTCCAGAGAGCACCCCTGCATTTCCAGGCTATAATTCATACCACACCTTTCGTCCACCTAACCTGGAATGAAGCACTAAAGGCGGAGGCATATCCATATTCATTAAGGATATCCACACCTCCAGGCTAGTTGCTCGGCATAATGCATCTGAGATTATCCAAGTGTAACTAACACTGGGCAAGACCGCAATGCAAATTGTAGCTTGCTACAGATCCCTCACCATGCCCCAGGATTCCCACTCCTCATTTCTTGATACACTGGAAAATATTAGGGTACAGCCTAACACCCTAATAATGGGTGATTTCAACTACTCCACCATTAACTGGGAAAACTACTCGTACCAACTGTTGTGCTCAACGTTTTCTGGAATTCATAAATTCCAATGCCTTGGATCAACTTATCCACACCCCCACCGGGGGCAGCAATATCCTAGACCTGGTCATTACCAACATGGGGAACCGGTGTTCCACACCAGAGGTCAATTCCTCATTGGTCAGATCTGACCACAACCAAATCATCCTAGACATCCACATCCCACCCCACCCCCCATTAGGGAAACCACCGTAAAAATTTCTCCAAAGCCAACTTCACGCTTCTTAAGACAGAAGTGGCAAACTTCACGACACCCATGCTGACGGACAATAGAGATATGACTGCTGAATCCTATACAATTGCACTTTATAACCACTTACACGAGTGCATGAATCGAGTGCATGGATTGTGCAATCCCTAACAGAACCAAGATGCTATCCTCCAATAAAAGGAAGCCAATCTGGTGGTCCCTTGCTATAAACAAACTCTACAACAGAAGAAAGAAACTGTTGCAAAAAAAGAGTAAAATCCCATGATTGGAGGAACTCCCTGGTCAGCCTCGGTAAGAAGCTGAGATCCCTGATAAAATCCTCCAAAGCTAGTTACGAAAACAAAATCACCACTGATTCTAAAGACAACCACAAAGCATTCTATAGCTATGTCAAGAATCTCAATGGCAACACTCAGATCTGCTTTGAGTTACAGCACAATTGCACTAAATATACAGAACCAACTGATATTGCCAACATCCTGGCAGATAGGTTCAGTGCTAACTTTACCCCTCTCTCATCCGCTAAAGGGCCCATCTCTATACCGGAAGAATGCAAAGTACCTGTAATCATGGCTGCACAGGTAAACTCTCCAAAGCCAAGAACACAGCAACCATGGGACCTGACAACATCCAGGCTGCGTTCTACATGAACTACAGAATGAACTGGCACCCCACCTTAGTACCATGTTCAATCATAGCCTCACCTCAGTAAGGCTTTTTGCCCACCGAATGACGCACAGCAACGGTTATCCCACTCCACAAAGGGGGAGCCACCATGGACCCCGGGAACTACCGCCCCATTAGCCTGATGAGCCTGGTCTGCAAGGCTGTGGAGCGTATCATCATGGAACTTATAAACAATGACATTGGTAATCTCCAAACTCTGGACCCTACCCAGTTCGGGCTTGTAAAAGGCAGATCATGTCTCCTAAACCTGATAGACTTCTTTGAAGCAGTCACCAAAGCTGTAGATGAGGTTAAAGTTTTTCACACAGCCTGTCTAGATCTCTCCAAGGCTTTTGACATCATCCCCCACTCTGGAATTATAGACAAACTCACTAAACTAGGTATAAATCCCTATGTCACAAGATGGGTTGCCAACTGGCTCACTGACAGAGCCCACACTGTGAAAGTAGCAGACTCTAAATCCAACTTCAGACCAGTGACAAGTGGAGTACCACAGGGTTCAGTCCTAGGTCCTCTCCTGTTTGGTATCTACTTCTCTGAAGTACAGGCTAACAAAGTTCACAGATGACTGCAAACTAGGAGCCACAATCAAAATTCCTAACGATGTGGACATCCTACAAAAGGGCCTCACTGAGACAGATGCCTGGTGTCAAAGCCATGGCCTCAAGCTCAATGCCAAAAAGTGCATTGTCATCCCTTTTGGTAAAAACTCTGTACCCATGAACTACCACATAGGCAGTAGTCTGCTTAACACCGAAAGTGTGATGAGACCGTGGGACACAGATGGACAGTAGTCTCTCCTTTAATAATCACATTGCCACAGTAGTCAGGAAATCCTTCTACATGGCACATCACAAAAGGCTTCTCATCCAGGAAAAAAGGAGGTCATTGTTCCCCTCTACTCATCACTCATCAGACCCATTATAGAGTACAATGCCCCTTTTGGTATGTACCTCACAAGACATCTACAACAACTGGAAAGGCCACAGAAGTACCTCACAAAGAGGATTACCGGCCTCAAACAGATGCCCTATGCAGACCGTCTCAAAAAACTCCAGCTTTACTCTGTCGCATATTGCCTACTCAGAGGCGATCTCTGCCTAACATACAAAGCTATGTCAAACCCAGAGCTGTTGGACATGCTCCATGTAAAGAAATCCCAATCCCTCTGAGCTACACGCTCTAGGGACCTAAACCTTGTCACCACAATAAACAGAACATGCTGGAGGGATAGATTCCTGTCCCAGAGACTTCCCATACTCTGGAACAAACTACCTATCTATATCAAACAAAGCTCCTCATTAGCACTCTTCAAGAAAAATCTTGATGATTGGATGGGAGATAGGAAATTCACCCCGGGGATCACTTTTATGGCTCTGCTTGACAGGGGCACAGGAAAATAATTTTCATGGGTGGCAAAAGCCAGGGCACCATTTGGCTATGGCTTATATAGGCCCTAGGGCCAATAGCCTAGTACCTACCTATGAACCTAAAGAGCCTTTGGTGCCAACACTCTCAAGACCTGGAAACTCTTCTACCTAGAATTCCTTGTATCAGAAAAGACTTTCTTTGGTGGGCAACAGCATGCTCCCACAATAAGGGAATGCCTTTCTCCCCACCTGACTCCCGCCGCCCAGACCCTCACCACAGATGCATCAGACTATGTTTGGGGTGCACACCTAAACGGAAGGTGCATACAGGACCAGTGGAGCCACAGCAAATCCCTCTGCACATCAGTCAAAAAGAGATGATGGCTGTGCAGCACGCCCTGATAGCTTTCATGCCCCTTCTCTCTCCATGGGCTCTCCTGATCAAAACAGACAACACCACTGAGATGTGGTACATCAGCAAGCAGGGAGGGACTCACTCCTACCCTCTATGCAGGCTGGCCATGACCCTTTGGCACACAGCCTCTGCCATGCAACTACACCTGTTAGCACAATTCCTTCCAGGCTCTCTCAGCTCTCTGGCAGACCAATTAAGCAGAAATCTTCTGGACCCACAAGAGTGGGCAACTCAAAAGAAGTACCTTCACCATAATAACTCAGAAATGGGGAACCCCAAAGTAGACGTCTTTGCCTCCCACATCAACCATCAGCTCAGCAAATTCTGCACCAGGGAGCATCACTGCATGGCTTGGAAAGTGGATGCCCTGTCCTTCCCCTGGGTCAATCTATTGGTCTATGCATTTCCTCCCCTCCCTCTCTTCCCCAGGGTACTGCTCAAAATAAGGGAGGAAAAACCAAGGACCATCCTTATAACTCCAGACTGGCCCCGCCAGCACTGGTACCCCTTGCTGCGTAGCCTGTCCCCGCTACCCCTATGGCATCTTCCTCAGATTCCAAACCTACTGACCCAGAGGGAAGGGGAATTCATGTATCCCCAATTGCAGACCCTCAATTTGGCAGCTTAGCTTATTCCCTAACCCAAAACCAATCGGTTCTGGATGTTATCCGTGAGGCCAGACGTTCTAGCTCCAGAAAGTCTTATGCTGACAAATGGAAAAGGTTCTGCACCTGGATCCAGGCTAAGGGAACCAATATGCCACAGCCCTCCCTCCCTCTCATCCTGGATTACTTAGCTGACCTACTACACAGTGGCCTCTCTTCCTCCTCTATAAAAATTCATGCCTGTGCTATTTCTGCTCATTTTCCCACTGAGTAGCCCCTTTTCTCACACCCTTTGATCAAACATTTCCTCAGAGGGGCTAGCAACTTGAGGCCTCCCAGAAGGTTACCAACACCAGCTTGGGAACTTAACTTTGTTTTAGAAAAGCTCACCCTGCCCTCTTTTGAACCAGCTTCCTCTGCAGAGCTAAAATTTATCTCCTAGAAAACAGCATTCCTTCTGGCCATCACTTCAGCCCGAAGAGTCTCTTAGCTGCAAGCACTCATGGCTGCGTAACCCTTCATCATCTTTCATGCAGACAGGTTATCCCTCAGATCAAACCCATTCTTCATGCCCAAAGTGGTTTTCAGTATGGCTCTCAACCAATCCATTCATTTGCTCACCTTTATTTCCCAATCCCCAGAACAAGAGGAAAAGGATTCTTCACACTCTAGATGTGCACAAACAGCTCAGAGTCTATCTAGACATGACTAAATCCTTCAGAAAATCTGATCAATTGCTGGTTAGCTTTGCTACAGGGGCAGAAGGCAAAGCCATCTCCAAACAAACCATTTCAAAATGGATAGCACACTGCATCCATTTCTACTACAAACAGCATGAAAAGCCTCCCCCAAGGGGGTCAGTACACATGCCACCAGAGCAGCCTCCACCTCTGCAGCTTTCCTCAGAAGAGTCCCCACCAGGGACATCCTGGAGGCTGCCACCTGGACATCTGTTAACACTTTTACCAAGCATTACCACCTGCCTCTCTTCTCAAAATCCAGGGCAGGGTTTGCCTCTGCAGTCTTGCAGGGCATCCTAGCCAGCCCCTAGTTGCATTGACTGCCTCCACCCTTTTCCTCTGCTTTGGGAATCAACCCAAATCTGATGACTGCAGTAGTGAAACATGAAGTACATAGTACAGTTGTGTACACTTACCATAAATGTAGATGTTTGAGTGTATTCACTGTTGCAGTCCTGGTTTCCCTCCCTCCATCCCCCTTTCTTCTCTTTCTCCTTTTATTACCTTTCTAACTTGTAATTCTCCTTAACTTACAAGGGACATTTTGGTGTTTATTTTCCACTGGTGGTGTTTCTTCCACCAGAACCTGGCCTCCTATTCGGGGGCTCCTGACAGGTTAGGGCAAGATAAACTGATTAAATGACGTTGACTGCCTTACTTTATACTACTGATGACCTGATGTCAGTCTTCAAGTGACAGGAACTGACTCAGAAATACTAAGTCTCTGGTATTCGGGCCGGCCAAGGGCTTCCCTGGCAGGGATAACCCAAATGTGATGACTGCAACAGTGAATACACTTGAACAACTACATTTATGGAAAGTGTGCACAACTGTACTTTTCTTGTCATATCCATTTGAACCTATGTCACACCTCACAAGACTTTTTATTTTACTGAAAACACTCAAAAAAAAAAAAAAAAAACCTCCAGCACCTGTTAACTTAATAGAAAAGCACAAAACCTTGTATATCTTCAAATAATGAAATTTAACCCTCATAAGAGGAACAGTTGTCCCAGACTGACAGACACACTCACAGGCCTGAATTATATATAATGAAGATTATCCATGCTAAGACGCATGGTATAGCCTGCGAGTCTACTTCCACTAAATGCTGTCTGTTTTTGTGTTATGTTTGTTCCTCTCTCAGATGTAGAAAACACCTTGAATGTTTTCAGAAAACATGATCTCCTAGCCATTGAAAGAAAGAAATAAATCTGTTTATTGTCCCTTATCTGATTGTGTCTTAGAAACTTGAGAACCAGATACACAGCTGCTCTTCACAACAAGCCTTCCACATTGCTCTATGAAAGTTACGTGTTAAAGAAAACTATTAATTCTATTCAGTGTTGTTTTATTTATTTGATTCCCTTCAAAACTTGTTATTAAATCAACCCAGTGGCCTTTATCCAGTCATTCTCTTATACAAAAGTAATAAAAAGTTTATTAGTTTTTCTTATAACATTATATTTTGTGCAGGCTTTCTTCTGTTTTTACATCGCAGTGCCTGCATTTCTCAAAACTGAACAAGAAGAAAGAAAGAAGGAAAAAATAGGGGCAGCACTTTAGTATCCCAATTACACACAAAACATAACTGAAAAAGCTTCACTTTATAGTATCCAGTGTATGTCATTTATTGTAAAGAACAACATTTTGTTTTACTTATGATTAACTCTTTCCTTCCTTTTCATATCTCCTAAATGTTCTTCAAAACATTAATGACATTAAGTAGGTCATATGCTTTGGAATCTCCTACAAATTTAACAAAATGAAAAAAGTCCAATATTTCCAGGTTTTCATTTTACATCATATTTCACAAGTGTAACTAATACTTTATAATCCTACATTTATTCATCGATTTCAAAGTTGCTGGTTTTCTTCCTATTGATCTTCATCTCCCAGATCCAGTCTCTGGTTCATTTCTAACGTACTCCTAGTTCTTCTAGTCAACTCTTGTACTTTTTTCGGTCTCTCAAGCATTTTCCTTTGGAACATTGGCAAAGGTTTCACTGACATATTCTTCAGAAATAAAACCCTTATATTCTTCAGAAAAAAAGCTCATAAGAAGCTGAATCCCCTTATATTTGATAGTTCCTTTTTTATTGGACAAACTTTTCTAAAATGATTTGACCCTCCAAGAAAAAAATATTCTGAAAATAGTTGGATACAACAAATTGAGTCTCACATCTACATTTTGACATTCCTAGATTGCTGGAATAAATTTACTCCTCTTTGCATGGTGTACAGTGAGTAATCATTTACTGCAAACACTATGATGTTCTTCATTCCACATTGCTGCAGTCCTAACCATTGGGTAGTCCGCTGTCCAGTCGGCCCGAATACCAAAGTATATGGCTGACGTCGGTCAAGGCGCATTAGACTGATGTCAGGACGTCAGGGTACTAATGCGCATGACCGACGTCATATCCCCAGTCTTTTTTGCCGCATGGTCCGATGCAGAAGCAGTTTTGCGAGTGCAGGTTGGCGTTCTGAAAAATTTCTGAAGTCGGAGTTTCAGACCGAATCAAAGTTGGCTAAGTACCCGTTAGAACATTTTGGTTTTTTCTTGCCTCAGTATTTAACCGGATGTCAGAAAAAGTGAATAACTGTATTTCTTGTGGGAAGCAGATACCTCATAGGGATTACCATACTTTGTGTATACCTTGTTTAGGGCCTGAGCACGACGTTGTTGGTTGCCGCTCTTGTGCTAGATTTAACAAACGCAATTAAGAGAAGGTTAGACTGTGCCAGGTTAGTGTTTGGGAAGCGTTGTAATTATAAAATGCCGTCGGACGCTCCGACGCCCGCTTCGTCCAAAAAGCGCAAAGACAAAACAGCAAAGCCTAGGGTTGATGAACCGGCAGTCCCGGACGTCGGTTCTTTAGAAGGCTCAGTGGAGCCAGAGGTTTTGCCAGGAGTTTCTTTGGAGTCTCAGGCAGAGACTTTACTGTTACAGGATGTGCCCTCTCAGGAGGTAGGCCAGGCTGAGGGGGCTTCTCAGGTGACTGTTCTTCCCTCTCTTCCCGAGGTAGTTAGAGCCTCTCCTTCTGTTTCCAAAACTTCTTTGAGAGGTAGGCCAAGTTTAGCTTCAGTGGGGGCTTCTCCTAGCACTTCAGGTTCTGTGCCTAAGAAACATATGCTTAAAATGGCAGAAGATTTAATTACTATGATTAGAGGCTCTATGCCCCCTCCTGATAAGAGGCCTAGGGTGGAACCTGAGTTTGAGGGTTTTGAACAGTGTTCAGAGGCTTCTGAGTCTTCTGCGGAAGACTTGCAGGAGTATCCTCCTTATTCTGATTCTGATGTGGATGATTCCACTCCTACACCTCTCCCTCCTGAGGATTTCTCATTTTCAGAGACTCTGCATTCCATGAGGGAGCACTTTAAATGGGAAGGCCAAGATTACTCTGATTCCAGGAAAAGGCTTAGGGAATTCTTATTTTACCCCAGCATAGGCCCTTAGCTATACCTCCTGTGTTGAATGTGGTGGAAGATGTTTTGCAGAGGCTTCCCTGAACCCTGATTCTTTGCCTCCTGCCCCTGTTAAACCTGATAGGTACTATAGGGTGCCTGAAGCTCATAAGTATCTGTTTAAGAGTCCTAGGGCAGACCCGAAACTATTTCTCAGGGGCCTAAAGGTGTTAAGGCCTCTGTTGTTAAAAATCCTGTTCCCACTGATAAAGAGGCAAGGGCTTTGGATAGGTGGGGAAAGAAAGTGTATACTTCTTCCACTTTAGCCATGAGAGCGTTGAATTGTCAGTTTCACATGCTAAAATATCAAAATTATCTCCTTTCACAATTGAAATCTAAGGTGGATGCTTTGGCGGAAGGTATAGAGTGTAAAGAGTTGCTGGATTTAGTTCATGTGTCTGAACAAGTGGGTAAGCATTCTTTGCAATGTGGTTTTGATGCTGTGCAGGCCTCCTCGAGGGTGGCTGCCACTAGTTCTGTTCTTCGCAGGCATGCCTGGTTGAGGGATCAGAATTTAGCAGAGCATGTTAAGACTAGGATTTTGGATGCTCCTTTACAGTCTGATGTGTTATTTGGTTCGCCTGTGGAAGCAGTTTTAAAGAAAATGGAGGACAAAGCTAAGTCTATGCAAACTGTTAAAGATTTTTGCAGGTGCAGCCACCGAAGTTTAGTAGAAATTGGCCTACTAAGGGATGGACATATCCTGCTTATGATTCTCAGTCTAGGGGTAGGTCTAGACGTGGTAGGGGCAGAGCTCAAGGTTCTTTTAGGCCTAGAACAGGGGGTTCACCTGCTCAGACTTCTGGTGAGGGCAGGGGTCAGTCCTTTCGTAAACAGACCCAATGACCTGCTTTTTCAGCTGCCAGTAGATTCTCGTCTGGCAGCTCCTTTGGGAGGAAGACTGTCTCTTTTCAAAGAAAATTGGGATTTAATCACTCAAGACAGATGGGTGTTGGATATCATTTACCACGGTTACAGGTTTTATTTCCATACATTGCCCCCTTTCAAGGGCATGCCAGACGTTCCCCCTCCACAAAGGAAAGAGGCTCACAAGCAAATTTCTCTGTTACTCCAAATAGGGGCCATTCAGCCAGTCCCTGTACCAGAAAGGGGCCTAGGATTTTACTCTCGCCTGTTCCTAGTACCAAAGAAGGGGAACACGTGGAGACCAATTTTGGATTTATCTATCCTCAACACTTATCTGGACATTCCCAAGTTCAAGATGTTGACGTTACAACAGCTTTTACCTCTGCTGGGCAAAGATCATTGGATGGTAACTTTAGATCTCAAGGAAGCTTACCTTCATGTGCCTATAAGACTAAGTTGCAGGAAGTATCTGCGTTTCGAGCTGGAAATTCTCATTATCAGTTCTCTGCGTTGCCCTTTGGCTTATCTACTGCCCAGGGTATTCACAAAGGTTCTGGCTCCAGTGATAGCTTACTTCAGGCTAAAAGGAATTCAAATCTATCCTTACTTGGACGACTGCCTGATTCTGGCTCAAGAAAAGGAAGACCTTCTACAGCATCTGGAATATGTCATAGCAGTGCTAAGATGCCTAGGGTATTCTGTGAACGAAATAAAGTCCAGTCTAGTACCCTCTCAAGACATGTGCTTTCTGGGTGTGAGACTGAATACAGCAGCCCAGATGGCCTTTTAACCCCGGACAAGCAACAGAATCTTTCCAGTTACTTCCATCAACTATCTCTTCAGTCCGGGCTGACTGCAAGGACAGTCCTTCAAGCCTTAGGGTTCATGGCATCTTGTATTCTGGTGCTTCCCAATGCCAAACTGCATATGAGGAAGCTGCAATGGTATCTCAAAATGTGTGGACACAGCACTGCCAGGATTTGGACACTGTCATTCAAATAATACCTTGCATTCAAAAAGAATTTTTGTGGTGGGCTCAGGAATGTCACCTAAACAAGGGACTCTCTGTGACCCGGCCAGAGGCGAGTCAGATTTTAACGACAGATGCCTCGGACATTGCTTGGGAGCTCATCTAAATGGAAAGTGGATACAAGACAAGTGGCCTGCCAGACTACAGCATCTACATATCAACATGAAAGAGATGTTAGCAGTCCAGTTTGCATTAATGGCTTTCAAGGAGTTACTTCTGCCTGGGCAGGTGTTGATTCTAACAGACAACACAACTGTCATGTGGTACATCAACAAACAAGGGGGAACACATTCTTATCCTCTATGCAGGCAAGCAATGATTTTATGGGAGACTGCGCTCAGCTTGCAACTAACTCTTCAGGCAAGGTTTCTGCCGGGAGCACAGAACTCCTTAGCAGATGTGTTAAGCAGGCAAATCATGGATCCCCACGAGTGGAAACTGGATCTTCATGTATTTCAGAAATTGACAGTGTCATGAGGAACTCCAGACATAGATCTGTTCGCTTCTCCACTGAACCACCAGCTGCCAAAGTTTTGCACAAAGGGGTTTCATCATACAGCTTGGAAAGTGGATGCTCTTTCTTTCAGTTGGAAAAATCTTCATGTGTATGCCTTTCCACCTCTGCCTCTTCTCCCAAAGGTGCTCCTAAAGGTCAGACAAGACAAGCCAAGGATGATTTTAATAGCTCCAGATTGGCCTCGGCAACACTGGTACCCACTACTAAGGGGTCTGGTAAGGAAGCCTCCATGGCCTTTACCTTTGATTCCACACCTGTTATCTCAGAAGGACGGTCACCTGCTCAATGTCAAGCTTCACTCTCTTCATCTAACAGCATGGCATATTCTGTTTTGAAACACAGCAGGTCTCAACTTCCTCAACAAGTTTTAAATGTGATTATGGAAGCCAGAAGACCTAGTACAAGGAAAGTGTACGCAGAAAAATGGAAGAGATTTTTATTTTGGAGTGCAGCAAAGAATTTGGAGATTTCTGAGCCTAATTTGAGTGTGGCTCTTCAATATCTTACTGAGTTATTGGACAAAGGTTTGTCCTTCTCTTCCATTAAGATTCATGCTGCAGCAATTTCAGCTCACTATGATTGTGACCCTCCATTGTTTTCGCATCCTTTGTTCAAGCAGTTTCTTAGAGGGCAAAGAATATAAGACCCCCACGTAGAGCTCCTACTCCTGCTTGGGATCTCAATTTTGTGTTGGAAAAACTTACTCTACAACCTTTTGAGCCTGCGGCTACTGCTGAATTGAAATACTTGTCATGGAAGACTGCTTTTTTGTTGGCTATTACTTCTGCAAGAAGGGTTTCTGAGTTGCAGGCCCTTATGGCAGTAGAGCCCTTTTGATTTTCCATAAGGATAGGGTATCATTACGTACTAATCCTTCCTTTATGCCTAAGGTGGTTTCTAGTGTGGCTTTAAACCAAACTATTCATTTGCCTACTTTCTATGCAGATCCCCAAAATAAGGGAGAAAAGATTTTGCACACTTTGGATGTACATAGGCAGTTACGTTATTATTTAAGCAGGACTAAGGATTTCAGGCAGTCTCAGCAGTTGTTTGTTTCTTTTGCTTTGAGTTCTCAGGGCAAGCCTGTGTCTAAGCAAACTATTTCTAAGTGGATTGGGTTTTGCATTTCATTTTGTTATTCCCATCATGGCAAGGAGATTCCAGCTGGGATTAGGCCTCATTCCACTAGGGCTACTGCCACTTCTACAGCATTTCTAAGGGGGGTGGCAACTAAGGATATTTTGGAGGCAGCTGCTTGGAGTTCAGTACATACTTTCTCTAAGCATTACCACCTTCCTCTCTACTCTAAATCTAGGGCTGGTTTTGCCACAGCTATTTTGCAAGGCATGTTGACAGCTCCTGCTTCCTTATGATTTGCCAGCCTCCCTTACCTCTGCTTTGGGATTCTACCCAATGGTTAGGACTGCAGCAATGTGGAATGAAGAACATAGTACAGTTTTGTACCTACCATAAATGTAGATGTTCGAGGATCCACATTGCTGCAGTCCAATTTTCCCTCCCTCCTTCCCCTCTGTGTTTAGGGGTGGTGGTGTGGGTTAGGCTATATTCTTGTAAATTTGTATATATTGTATATATGTTTGGTGCAGGGTTTTTTGGTGTTTTTGGTTTAGGCCTTGTCTTTTTAGGGTCTTCTGACATCTGGGGCAAGAAAAGACTGAGGATATGACGTCGGTCATGCACATTAGTACCCTGACGTCCTGACATCAGTCTAATGCGCCTTGACCGACGTCAGCCATATACTTTGGTATTCGGGCCGACTGGACAGCGGACTACCCAATGGTTAGGACTGCAGCAATGTGGATCCTCGAACATCTACATTTATGGTAGGTACAAAACTGTACTTTGTCTCCCACTTTTTTATTACTTTGTCCTTCTGCCACAGTTTTGTTAGAACCAACTCCTTCTACTGGTAGGATTGCATCTTTACTATTAAAGGTTTGGGCTGCCTTCTCATAGCCAGGTTTGGAGCATGCACACAATGTGCCCTTTCAGTCAACAAACTTTACAGTGGAATACCAGTCCATTTGCTTATTTGTGCTTTCATAAAATTAATACAGTCCGTTCTTTTCAGTTTCTCGGGTACAGAAGAAAATCTTCTGTATTTTGAAACATCTCCTCTTGAGCAGTCTCATACTCAGCCAGCCTTTTTTTCATTTCAGAGTCTGATTTTTGCAGTTTTATTAGCTCATATGTATATCTGTTTAAAGTTTCTTCCAGTTCCTCCAGCCTTATATTATTTGAGTTTATATACGCCTAGAGTGTTTTCTTTGTTTTAATCAGCTTTGAGCACATTTGACTTATTTTTTTCTTCTTGATTACTGTAAGTCATGTATTGCACAAAAGCTGGAGCTTGAACTGCTTTTTGCTAAACAACTGCAGGATTCTTCTCAGCCAGTGTTTTCTCATTACCTTTTGTGACTGATTTTCTTTCAAGTTCTCTGGATTTCTTTTTTGCTGGCATCCAAGGACTGCTCTTGCTAGCCAGTGACTAAAATTTACCCAGAAAGACAAATTCACTGGCTCTCTTTTCTTTCTGTTTTTACACTCCAAGAGCTGAAATTAAGCTTTTACTCGGTATGTAGCCATCTTGGTTGCGAGTCTCTATTTTCTTGTATAGTTTATTTATAGTGGTAGACCACCAAAGTAGCTTCTTCTCAATTTTTTGTGATACTTGGTCCTGGTAGGGACTGAAAGCACTTTTGCATTTTTCTAAATGGGTGTAAAATTTCTTAATGAATCTTGCTGCTGATGTGTCAAGGTCAGGGTGGTGCAGTCACAAGTGTCGCTTTGTCTTGTGTATGTTGAATAAAACAATGCGGCTTGGTGTTCATTTAAGTAGTTTATTACATACAAACACATCAGGATGGAGAATGGTAACATTAAACTTAAATGAGCTAACTGATTGACTGCCACACACATACATGCTTACACCTCAGTTGCTGACTACAAAATGGCAGTCTTGCTCGCACATGCTCAGTACTTATATGCACATGCTGACTGACTGGAATAGCTCTTAAAGGTACTTACACACTGATCTACAATAAGTACATTTTGATATTTCTTCATAGAGAGGTTGAGGTTGGCACATTTCTGTACAGTCAAAGAACGTACTATATTGGGGTTTGCTATAGAGGCTTTTGTGAGTTTAAAGGAGAAGATAAAAAAAAATGCAGTACCAGTGAAGCAGTGCAAGAGGCGGTCATATTTATAAGAATCATGTCAAAGTTATTGTGTCCAATAGTAAGTTTATTTACCAACTGCTCAAGAGAAGTTTTGTTTATTAAGCCTAGGAGTTTTTCATGTATATCCTGCATTGGAGTTATATGTGTCCTAGTTTATTGAAGGGTAGTTGATGGGTTCCAAAAGTAGTGGAGTTTTTGCTAATAGGGGGAGATCATTTAAAACACTGAGGAATCTTATATACTCATCGATGCAGAAAATGTACTCTGTAACAAGTTGATAGTTGAAAATTAATCCTATTTATTTATCTGTTTGTTTATTTACTGGCATTTGTTCACCGGGAAAGTCTGACTGTAGAATTCAATGCATTTTCAGTGGAGGCCCAGGAAGAAAAGTTCCACAAAAAAAAAAAAATAAAAATGAAAAGAAAATACATACACATAGTAAAAAAATGACATCATATTACAATGTACTGTAAATATACAGATTAATAAAATATTTCTACACATGACACGTATAATAATACACATTTATTGTCATTAAAACAAGGTAACTACAATGTCATGTAGCACTGAAATTTGTTAACGTGTTACAAGTGCAAAAGTTTTTATTACATACTCATAAAGTAAACCTTAGTGAGATCTGTAGTTTACAGAGTTTAGTTTGTGAGTCTGTAGGAATCTGCCAAGAGGTATGCTCTTTGTCAATAGGGAAACTCAACCACAGTTGCCATTGGTTCTGAAGGCATGAGAAGATCTTCACCCTAGTATAAAGGGTGTGTACTCTTTGGGTCTATATTTGAACATTGAAGTTTTAAAACTTAAAATGTTCTAATATCGACCCGTTTTGTGCAAACACTAAAAATAGCGAAGCTGCAGAACACCAAATTCTTTCCTAGGGAAAGAATTTGGTTGGCCGGTTCTGTGACTTTGCTATTTTCAGTGCTGTGGTGGAAAGTTACGGGTTGGGTTCAGGTAAGTGTGCGATTGTGTGGTCGTTAGGGTTAGGGCACAGGTTAGGTGAGTTAGGGTTAGGGTGTGGGTTAGGTGAATTAGGGTTAGGGGCGGGTTAAGTGAGCTAGGGTTAGGGCGTGGGTTAGGTGAGTGCGAGATAGTGACAGACCTTAGGGTTAGGGTTTGGGTTAAGGTAAGTGGATAAATAGTAGTGCATGTACAGTTTAGTGTAGGGTTAGTTGTAGGATTATAAGTGTATTTGTGTGGATTGATGTTTTTTAGGTGTGCTTGTGTTGTGTGTATTATTTATTTATTTATATTTGTTGACCGGGAGTGTCCGACTGGACGTAGGTCCATTTTCAGCAGAGGCCCGGGGAGAAAAGCTCCACAGTTAAAATAAACAGAGAGTAGTTACATTGGATTACATAGCGATTAACAATTTAACATAGCAGTTACTTACAACATATTTACAGATGAACATAGTACATCAGTAGACAACTAGAATCTTTATCTGTAAAGTACATAACAGACATTAACAAGTGTTACAATAAGAAGTTCCTGTTGTATAATAAGTACTAGGCTTATGAGCATCTGAGCTTGCAATAATCAAGGTAGTTAGTGGAGTGGAAAGAAAGGTAGTGGTTGGATGGGGTGGGTGATATTAGAGTGGGAGTTGCAAGGGCATAGCCAGCATGTTTTTAGGTGTGCTTTTAGTAAAGTTTTGAAGTGGGTGCATGATGGTATGGAGGTAATTGTGGGTGGGAGGGAGTTCCATAATTTGGCTATGGTGCATGAGAATAGTGCTTCACCAGCATAGTTATTGGCTTTAGTGATCTGCAAGTGATTTTTGTTGCTGGATCTTAGTGGTCTGGTGGTGCGATAGGGTTGCAGTAGATTCTGGATGGATGGGAAATTTAGTGGATGGTTTACTAGTTTGTGGGCGAGTGAGAGTTGATACCATTGAAGGAGGTGAGGGAGTTCAAGCCAGCCCAATTCAGCAAGTGAGAGACAGTGGTGACTACTGTAGGATGCCCCTGTGGCGAATTTGGCGATTTTGTTGTAGCAGGTCTCTAGCTTGTTTAGATTGCATTGCCTTAGGTTGGTATATATTGGAGAGGCATAAAGTAGGGTGGAGATAAGGTGGGAATTTGCTATTGAAATCTTTGCTGCTTTGGTGAGAAGTTGCTTATTTCTATATAACGCTCCTAGTTTTTTGTGGACTTTTTTTTTTTATGGGCATGGATATGTGAATGTCAAATTTTAGTTTATTGTCTATTTTCACTCCTAGCAATTTGGTGTGTTCAGTTGGGTATATAGTGGTGTTGTCTTTTGGTGTGATGTTAAAGTGAGAGTTGTTTTGAGTATGTTTGGTGGGTTGGAAGATGAGTAGTTTAGTTTTGTTTGGGTTGAGTATTAATTGGGCATCGGATAACCAAGTTTCAAAAGAGGAAAAGGCTTCCTGTGTGACTTTTTGCAGTTTGAGTAGGGACTGGGCTGAGCAGATGATGGTTGAGTCATCTGCGTATTGTATGTGTGTGCCATGTTTGGTGGCAGAGGCTAGATTATTGGTGAAAACAGAGAAGAGTAGGGGTCCAAGGATGGATCCTTGGGGAACCCCTATGGAGACAGGTAGTTGGGGAGATAAGTCATTCTGCCATACAATGGATTGTTGGCGGTCAGATAGGTAACTCTGTTTTAAAACTGTGTTGAGTGTGTTTAAAACTCTGTTTTAAAACTGTGTATGTGTTTCGGAATAGCAAATTTTTTCCCAAGGAAAAAATTCGCTGTTCTGAATGTTCGATATTATGTGATTTAGATATTTTAGGTTTGATGAAATATCATTCAATATTTTCATCTTTCGATAGCGTGATATAAACGCTGCTCTTTACATTTAAACCAAGTCTTAGTAACTGTACAGACATGGATGCATTCCAAATGCAGGAGTGGTTCAATATCAGGCAATCTGATTATGTTTCATTTGTCTGTTCGGTCCCAGATTTGGGTACAGTGCCAGTTGTTGGATTGATTCCAGCCAACAGACAATGCTCCTATCCTCAAGCTGCCTCAGATTTTTCATCCTTTAATTCCTTTGTACCCTTTGTATCCTCAGATATCTTTTACTGTTATTGTGAACAGAGATTCTTGGGCGCCAGCTAAGTTCTGCATAGGATCATAGGAAATTGCTAGGCTGTTGGCCCTGCGGACCTTACAGACCTAGTCAAGAATTTAGCCCATGTTCTGAAAATCAGCACCTGATGCCACTGTCCAGCATGGACACTGGTGGAATCCCAGGGGTGTGTTTTTTGTTCCCCATCCAGTTATCCAGGTTGCACTTAAAAAGGGTTAATGAGGTACTCTGCTTAACGTGGAAAGGGAGTCTATTCCACAGAAGGGGGAGTCTCTGGGACACAAATCTATCCCACCAGAATGTCCTGTTGATGTCACAGACCAGGTTGCAGTCGAGCGTGCGGGTTACTTGAGTGGAGCTTGACTTGCGGATATGCAGCAGTCCTGTCAAGGCAGGGTCTGCGATTGCTTTGTATGTTAGACAGAGGTTATCTCTGAAGAGTCTATATGAAACTGAGTAGAGGGACAGGGTCTTTAGCCTATCTGTGTAGGGTAGATGTTTGAGGCCCTGGATTCTGCTGGTGAGGAACCACTGTCATCTCTCCAGCTGCTGCATGTGCTTTGTGAGGTGCATACCAAAAGAGGCATTGTACTCAATAATGGGTCTTATAAGGGAAGAATACAGGGATGTTATGACCTCCTTGCCCCTGGATGAGATAACCTTACTAATAAGGTGGGCCATGTAAAAAGCTTTCTGTTCAGCTGAGGCAGTATGGTGGTCAAAAGTCAGTTTGCTGTCAACCTTAGTGCCCAAGTCCCTCACGACTGATTGCGTGCTTAGGACCTTGTTATTAATGTGATAATTTGTGGGGAAGTCACTCTCCCCAAAGGGAATGATGATGCATTTTTTGGCATTCCGTTTGAGGCCATGTTTCTGGTGCTAGTCATTTGTTTGGGTGTGACCCTCTTGGAGGATGTCCACATCACTAGGGGAATTGATGACAGCGCCCAGCTTGCAGTCATCTGCAAACTTGGTCAGCCATAGCCCACTGGTTTTGGCCAGCACCTCAGCAAAGTATATCCCAAACAACAGAAGCCCCAAGACCAATCCCTGAGATACACCACTCATTACGGGTCTACTGCTTGAGGTGGCTTCCCCTGTTTTGACTAGGTGGGTTCTATCTGTGAGCCAGTTTGCTACCCATCTGGTAACATACAGATTAATGCCTAGTTGAGAGAGTTTAACTGTTATACCCAAGTGGGGAATAGTTTCGAAGGCTTTGGCCAGGTCAGGGTAGGTGGTGTGCACCATCTTCCCCTCATCCATGGCTTTGTTGACTGTCTCAAAGAAGTCAATGAAATTTAACAGGCATGACCTCCCCTTGAGACCAGGCTGTATGGGATCCAGCATTTGGAGGTTGCCAATGTCCTTGTTAATGAGGTCCATGATAATGTGCTCCATAGCCTTGCATATCAGGCTAGTTAGGCTGATGGGTCTATAATTTCCTGGATCAGTGGATGCTTCACCTTTGTGCAAAGGGATGACAGTGGCTGTCCTCCACTTGGTTGGGACAAGCTGGTACTCAGGCTTTGGTTGAATAGGGTGCCTAATGGTGCTGCAAGTTCCTGCCCGAGTTCATGTAGGATGCAGCCTGGGATGTTATCGGGTCCCATGGAGGCTGTAATTTTTGCTTTTGAGAGGGCAGTGATGACTTGCTCCGTAGAGATAAGGGGAGGGGAGCAGGTGCTGTGGGTGTCCTGATTTACTGATGGGGGGGATGGAGTGACATTTTCACTAACCTGTCTGCCAGCAGGTTGGCTATATTTACAACATTTGTTTATGTGGTGTCCTTGACCACCAGTTCTGAGCAGATGACTGCTTCCTTTGAGATTGCAGACATATGTGAAGAAGGCCGTATGATTGTCGTTAGCAGATGTGGCCAGTTTGAACTCTTAAGGTGTCACTAGTGTTCTTATCTGCTTGTTCAGACTAAGGAGAGATTGCTTCCAATTGGGCACCTGCTCCTCCAGTAGTTTAGGTCCTTTCTTTATTTTATATATATATATATATATATATATATATATACACACACACACACACACACACACACACACACACACACACACACGTGTGTGTGTGTGTGTGTGTGTGTGTGTGTACACATATATATATGTTTACTAGTTTTAATTCTTTTAGGCTACATATTCCTTCCTAATTGCTGCTAAATTTGGCATTTATTGTCTTCCAATTACTCTATTTGCTAGAATTGTTTAACCTTGTCTGCTATAAATATGTAGGCTGTAACCTTGCATTATTATTTTCGTCATATTTCATTCCATTAAAAAATTTCCTTTGTATTTCCTGTTGTACATGTAGAAATATGGACAAGAGTTTCAAAAAGTTCACTTAAGTGCAAACACAAAAGTCTACCCCAGGACATTTATGACTAATCTGGTGGTGTGCCCGGGACTGGAACATTTAGATGTCAACTGGGATATGTAGGTAAGGTCTTCAGGCCCAGATCCTTAACGGGCTGTCATAATAGACTTATTCTAAAATGGCTACTTCTACCAGATAAAGCCAGCCTTCTACTGGGGATAAGTCTAACAAGAAAAAAAAAGATAGAGAATCAAGAAAATGGAGGTCCGATGAACCATGACCATCTTCAGAACTTAAACTTGCCAGACAGGATAAGGCACGGTCACCTTCTGTTTCAGTACTGACCGGAAGATCTGGGAGGCAGTCATCATAAGGGACAAGTCCCCTGCCAAGACTTGTAGTAGATAGTCTTCTGAAAGAGAACTTTCTAGTTTCCTTTCCTTAAGGCAGTTTCTTCAGCATCTCCAAGGCCTGTAAGGGCCTTTAGTAGTACAAAAGAAGGAGATGAGAGGATCATGATGAGGGCATTTTTGAAAGTGCAGATAAGGCTGGATGTTATCCCATCCTTCTATGTTTGCAGGGCAGATGAGGTTGGACCCTCAACTCTCTTTGCTCCTTCCCCAGTGCCAGTTTCAACACCTTAGCACTGTCTTCAGTGCATCTGATTCACTGTATGTCAAATCCCTCAAGATCAAGTGGATTTCTGAATCAAATGGTTGATGGCTGATCTTTGGCGATGTCTTCAGCTACATATCAGTTGACATTGTATCAGATTCTTTGGCATTTGAGCTGTCGGCACTGCTTTCCTCCTTGAGGATGACTGAGTCCTCAGTTTTGGGGTCTCCCTCCTCTACACCCCTCACCTCTCCTTTGTTGTCAGGTCTGCCTAATGAAGAGGATGATAGCCTCCCACAGGACATCAACAGAGCTTCTGTGGGTGCCGGCTCCATATCATGACCCCCACCCATCCATCAGCCCATTCATTGTGATTCCCAGTAACAGAGTAGAAAATCTAAAGGAACCACAGCAGGTTCATACTAAGTCTTCAGGGGACTCTGATTCATCAAAAAATGGAGGTCTACAGGAAGAGAACATGTTGAAGTAGGCACATGGACTCCCCTTCAGACTCTTTAACATCAGATACCAATTTAGGTGGTAGAGAAGTGACCTCACAATCCCCTCTTAAAGACACTACAGATTCAGTGAAATCCATGAGTTAATGAGACAGAGGGATTTGTGGCTAATCGACCCTCCCTGTCAGGATGTGGAGGTACTCCTTGAGGCCAGTCACTCTGCATCCTTTACCTCTGTGGTGACCCCTTCTGCTGATCGTCTTATTGACATGATTGCCAGGAGAGCATAGCAGGAGCCAGACAATTCTGAAGCAATTGCCAGAAAAACTGATAACGTTCTGTGGCAACCTAAATATAGGTAGCACTTGTCAAAAGGTCCTCTGGTGGACTGTGATTGTTGCAGAAGACACTAAGAGGGAACTGACCACTGAATCAATTGCTGCTCATCTACCTAATAAAGATTCTTAAGCAGTGGCAGGATGGAAAACACACTTATACCTTGGGCACTTTTGCCTTGAGGGCATTATTCTACTTGATACACATGAATCACTTCTAAAGAGATCTGGCAGAACAGGGCATGGAAACTTTACACAAATCACACACACACACACACACACACCTGAGTAATGAAAACAGCTGGAGATCACCTTGTGTAACGTGTTCAAGATTATCTGCCTTTCCATGTACTAGCTTCATAATGCAGCCAGTGGAGTGGCCAGAGCAGCAGCACAGGCATCATCTTTAAGTGTCAAGTCTGGCTTCACCGTTGTGATTTTGCAGATGATTTTAAAGGCATCCTTCACCAATGCACCTTTCGAATGTTCCACATTATTTGAACTTTTGGTGAAAGACAGATTGACAAGGTGAAAACAAGCAGGCACACTCTACCATATGCATCAGGTCTAACTTTTCTCAGTGATCGTTTAACAGAAATAAGGGTTCCAAATCCCTTTGATTTAGGAAACCTTTAGCATCAGAACTTTGATTCCACCTCAGATAGGGTGGCCAGTACTGAGGTTATTTCTTCAGTGGATGCTGATCATATGGTCATGAAGGCCTGCAAAGGGTCTGTATTAAAAGAATGAAACTGCTTTTGAGTGAACACGTGAAGAGCGACACATATTCATCAAACCGCATTTAAGCGATTCGATGAATATGTCACAGGGCAAGGAGGTAGTTGGCTAACTACATGGAGTTGCCTTTCCTTCGCTATAGTGCGATCTCAGAGTTGGTATATTTAGTTGGGGGGTGAAGCCCCCCACCTGATAATGTTTTTTAATTTTTATTTTTTCCAGACGGCCATGTGAATTTTTTCACTAGGAAAAAATGTGATTATGTGGCCGCTCGGTATTTACAGGTTTTGCGTATTATGTGTCGACTTTTATGCAGTCGCACATATGTGCTTTCGTTGTTCTGATGTAGACCCAGTCTGCAAAACCAGGGATTTTTGGTAGCACTTTTTCAGTCACTGAAGGCCTGCCAGACTGACGCAGGACTGTTACAAATAGGAGAGAGATTAAATCAGTGCAGAAAAGAAAAGGAAAGTGAGGTTTTGTTTTGAACTGAAATCATCCTCAAGCATTGGTGGGTAATCTTCACATGGTTAGCCTGTTGTTTACTAAATCCCACCAAGGCAAAACTGAAATATATAGACTGCCATATATATGATGGGAAAAAAAGGAAGAGCAGGGTGCAGTCATCCCAGAATAAAAAACGTGCCCATCCCAGCAAAGGCACTAGGGTCAGGGGTGGTAGAAAGACTATTGCAAAGTCCCCCAAGAATGAGAGAGATCTTGCTGTTATGTTAGGCCATGATCTAATAGGTGATCTGAGATGCCCCATTGTGGCAATACAAAACAGTAGTCCACAGAAGGTTAAAAAAATGAACAACCAGACAAGATGTCTGGAAACAGAGAAGTGGACTTTTTAGGACAAAAAAGTTTTTTTTTTTTTTGTTTGTTTGTTTATGCAACTTACCCAGACCTCCTGAAAAGGGGTTAGAGTGCAAGAGCAAGGGAAGAATACAGATTAGAAAAATCATTGAAACATTAAAAATGGCAAACTTTACAGATGCCAAGTTAAGGTCATTAATTGTCCGAATAAAAGCAAAGAGATGAAAAGGACACAAGGGTAGAAGAAACAAGACCTAATGTGGTGCAGTTTAAATGCAGAAAATAAATCAATTTTAAGAAATAATTGTAAAGTAAAGTCAAAAATATTTGAAAATACATGTAGGCAAAGGGACCCAGACATGATACATGTTAAAAAAAGAGAATAGTGGCATATAAGTCTTGTGTAGTGACAAGTAGGCACTTTAATACGAAGTGAATGTAACTGAGAGTTACGTCATCAGTTACAAAGCGAAGGATGTTAATGGGAATCCCAGATGCAAAGGCCATTTCTGAATGGGTTTATTAAAACAAGTACATCTTGAGGAGTGGTTTCAGCCTAGAAATTAGTAGTTTATTGGCCATTTTGGGCTAATTTGTATCTCTTTCATTTCCCTGCTATAAATACCATATTTGCCCGGTTTTGTGGGCCGGGCAGTGCCGGTTAGCTAGGGTAAAACTATTCCCGGCTCCACAAAGTCTCCTCTTCGATTTTTCCTTTGGAACTAGACAAACTTTCAACTTAAGCACTCAAGGCGTTCATTTCTCAGACTGGCACTTGCTCAAAACTTATAGCAAGCACTTTAAACCCTAGCACTAGACCCTCCTGTACTGTACTGAAGGACAAGACTCTCTATTTGACCTTACCAGCCATCCACTAAAACAGTTCACTGTACCTGTCCAGGCATGTCCAAAGGGCAGTTTCAGGTGTACTCTCCAGTCCAACTGGTGAATCTGGGCATTTTGAGGCAATGGTACAACTGCCTCATGTACACAGACAACCCCCTCCTCCTACCACCAAACACTAATACATGCGAGAGATGCAGTTATACAGCCAAACTATAGGCTAAGCTCTCTCATCCCAAGACTGGATCAGTCAAGAGGAGAAGGGAAATACTTGCATCACATCACCAGTCTTACATAGACCCAGTAAACCAGCACCGGCAAAAAACGCACATAAATACATGAAAACATACTCGGAGGCTCTAAATAAAAATCTGCAAAACCAACCGATACCTCCAAAGCAAACATCCAAGCAACCTCCACCCCCCAACACAAACCATGAAACACATACTTCACAAAACCAGTGTACCATGCAATCACAGCCCTTAAGGCAAAATAACATACCCAACATACTAGTAATAGGTGACTCTATAGTCAGGCACACTGACGTCCCACTCACTAGGCTGAATAAGGAGAAAGTTACTGTTAGCTGCCTGTCGGGTGCCAGGATCCGCCACATAACACAAACACTCAGGTCACTCCAAAACAAGTACAAATATGACTGTGTCATTGTCCATGTTGGTGTGAATGACCTGAGCCGTACCTCCCTGGACTACATGAAAAGAGACATGGAAGAGCTTTCTGATCACGTAGCCCAGGGCGGTATGACCCTGACCCTGAGTAGCATCCTGCCCTCACCAAGAATGATACCACGGTATAAAGAAAAAAATTCTCGATTTCAGCAATTGGCTAAGTTTTGGCTAAGTTTCTGGTGTCATTCAAAGGGGATCCAGTGTCTATCCACCTGGGATGACATGCTCGACAATCCACGCTGCTTCACTAGAGACAGCTTGCACCTGTCACCCTTAGGCTTTCGAATACTGGCCAAGGCTCTTGCCACCCCCATAGTGCCTTTTTTAGGCAAGGCTCAAAAGACAAACCCACCGCCATAAATAGCACAAGTAACAAAAAACTGAGGGTAATTCTACTCAGTGCCAGAAGTCTAAACCTCAAAATGCATGCACTCGAGGCACTCCTCAATATGGAGAAAATCGATATATGTGCAGTAACAGAAGCCTGGTTTAAGGCTCCAGAGAGCACCCCAGCACTACCAGGCTAAAACTCATACCATACACTTTAGCCACAGAACCCAAACCAAAATACAAAAGGCAGGGGCGTATCCATATTCATCAAGGATACCCACACCTCCAGATTAGTGGCACAGCACGATGCTTCAGAGATCATCCACGTGCAACTAACAATGGGAAAAACTGCAATTCAAATTGTAGCTTTCTACAGATCACCCACCATGTCCCAGGACCTCCATTCCATGTTTCTGGAAACACTGGGAAACATAAAGGTCCTACCAGACACCCCAATATTGGATGATTTCAATTACCCAAACATTAACTGGGAGAACTACTCAAGTACTAACTCCCTTGCCCAACTTTTCCTAGAATTTATAAACTCAAACTCCCTGGTTCAACTGGTCAACACTCCCACCAGAGGTGACAACATATTGGACCTGGTCATCACCAACATGGGTGATCGGCATTCCACACCAGAGGTCAACCCCTCGCTGGTTAGATCTGACAATAAAGAAATCACTTTGGATATCCATATTCCGCCCCCACCCCTGGACAAGAAAACCACTGTGAAAAACTTTTCAAAAGCAAACTTCACGTTACTTAAGACCGAAGTGGAAAGTTTCAAAGCCCTCATGATGAAGGATAACACTGTCCAAGCTGCAAAATCCTTTATCAATGCATTCTACAGGCAGCTACAAGAATGCATGGATTGTGCCATCCCAAGCAAAACCAAAACTCACTCCTCCAAGAAAAGGAAACCAGTCTGTTGAAGTCCTGCCATAAACAAGCTATATAATAGAAGGAGGAAACTAGTACAGAAAAGAGTAAAATCCAAAGAAGGGAAGACATCCCTGATCAGTATCGGCAAGAAACTAAGATCCCTCATAAAATCTTCCAAGGCGAGCTTTGAAAGAAAAATTGCCAAGGACTCCAAAGATAACCACAAGGCATTCTTTAGCTATGTCAAAAACCTAAGTGGCAATGCTCAATCTGCTCAGAGTTGGCAATGCTCAATCTGCTCAGAGTTAGTGCAGAATGGCACAAAATACACTGAACCGACTGATATCGCCAACATCCTGGCAGACAGGTTCAGCGCAAACTTCACCCCCCCTCTCACCCCAGAAAGGGCCCATAACCATACCAGAAGAATGTAGAGTGCCTGAAATCACAGACACTCAGGTTAAAACAGCCCTCTCCAAAGCCAAAAACAGCATCAATGGGACTGGACAGTGTCCCAGGCTGCGTCCTACATGAGCTCAAAGACGGACTAACCCCTCACCTAAACACACTGTTCAAACTCAGCCTCTCCACAGGCCACATACCCATAGAGTGGTGCACAGCAACGGTTATTCCACTCCACAAAGGTGGAGCCACAACAGACCCTGGGAACTATCACCCTATAAGCCTGACTAGCTTGATCTTCAAGGCTATGGAGCGCATCATCATGGAACTCATAAACAAAGACATTGGGAACCTCCAAACACTGGACCCTACCCAGTTTGGCTTTGTTAAGGGCAAATCATGCCTCCTAAACCAGATGGACTTCTTTGAGACAGTTACCAAGGCTATAGACGAGGGAAAGGTGGTGCACACAGCCTACCTAGACCTCACTAAGGCCTTCGACACCATACCCCATTCTGGTATTATAGACAAGCTCACCAGCCTGAACATAAACTCCTACATCACAAGATGGGTTGCCAACTGGCTCACGGACAGAACTCACATTGTGAGAGTTGCGGGAGCTAGGTCCGACTCGAAACCGATTACAAGTGGCATTCCGCAGGGCTCAGTCCTAGGACCCCTCCTGTTCAGCGTATACTTCTCAGAGGTGCAGGCAAGCACAGGAGGACTATGGCTGACCAAGTTCGCAGACGACTGCAAACTAGGGGCTATAATTGACTCTCCAGCTGACACAGACATCCTCCAAAAGGGTCTCACTGAGACGGATACCTGGTGTCAAAATCATGGCCTCAAGCTAAATGCCAAAAAGTGCATAGCCATCCCCTTTGGAAAAAACAAAGTACCCACAAACTACCACATAAGTGGTAGTCCCCTAAATACGGAAGATGTAATAAGGGGTCTGGGGACCCATGTAGATAGTAATGTCACCTGTGATAATCACATTGCCATAGTGGTTAGAAAATCCTTCCACGTGGCCCACCTAATCACAAAAGGGTTCGCATCCAGATCAAAAGAGGTCATTGTGCCCCTCTACTCATCACTCATCAGACCCATCATAGAGTACAACGCCCCATTTGGGATGTACCTTACAAGACACCTGCAACAGCTGGATAGACCACCCCTACTCACAAAGCACCTACTCCATTCCTTTCTTTAACCTCCAACAATGGTACTATCATTACCCCAGATACTACAACCCGCCTTCTAGGTGTAACTATTGATAATCATCTCAGCTTTGACGAACACATCAACTCCACTATAAAGTCTCTTAATAAAAAGCTTGGTACCCTCTATAGAATCAAAGCCTTCCTTACCCCTTCTGCTAAGAAAACTATTGCCCAAACACACCTCATTTCTACCCTTTTCTATGCCTCTATCATTTATACTAACCTATCCAAAACTAATCTCTTGAAACTCTCCACCTGTTATAATAGCATAGCTAGATTCATCACAAGCTCCCCCTTTAAAACTCACCACTGCCTTAACCTCAAACAACTAGGATGGCTAGAATTGAAAAACCATATACTCTGTCAACAATTACTTATTACTCAAAAGATCCTACACCATCCTAACAACACACCTATCCTCACTAATCTAATTACACCCTATACAAATCTAGCCACACTCCGCTCTGCTAATAAGCTTCTAGTTTCCTCTAATAAAGCTAATAACAAAGCTGGGGATTCTCTCTTCTCAAACACTGCAGGAAAAATCTGGAACCAGCTTCCTGCGGAAATATCTACCCTTGCGTCTACGTCTCTTTTTAAAAAACACCTAAAAGAACATCTAAAAACTCATTGGCTTTGTCCATGCACTAAGCCTGACTGACATTGGTCTCTCAACTTTTATTTTTTAATTACCCCTATTCCCTACTCCTTTTACTTAACTATCCAATTCATATTACTTCTCCTTCTTTTGAATGATGTATACACTACTTGTCCTCTCCTCTCTACCTGTCACTTGCACATACCTTCTATTGTGTGATGAATTATCAGTTAGTAGAGTCTCTATTAAACTTGCTATAATTTGAAATGTATTTTTATTTACTCTCTATGATAGCTATGTATGTTTATAAATTGTTAACTGTTGTAGTTCAATAATGTATCATGAATTTCTCTTTTTAATGACTAATACTAAATTATTCTGGAATCCTTCTTATGCCTATACATTGTTAACTTTTGCACCATTCATACTTGGAGCTTTTCTCCTCGGGCCGCTACTGAAAATGAACATATATCCAGCTAGACTAGCCCGGTTAACAAATGTAAAATAAATAAAATAAAATAAGTACCTCACCAAGAGGATCACTGGCCTCAAACTGATGCCCTATGCAGCTCGACTGAAGAAACTCCAGTTGTACTCTGTTGCATACCGCCTACTCAGAGGTGATCTCTGCCTGACATACAAGGCCATGTCCAACCCAGAATTGATGGACATGCTCCACTTAAAGAAAACCTTATCCCATCGAGCCACACGCTCTAGGGATCTAAACCTCACCACAACAATAAATAGGACGTGCTGGAGGGATAGATTCCTGTCCCAGAGACTTCCCATGCTTTGGAACAAGATCCCAATCTGCATTAGGCAGAGCTCCTCGCTAACACTCTTCAAAAGAAACCTTGACGAGTGGATGGGAAACAGAAAGTTTACCTCGGGGATCACTTCAGTTGCTCTGCTGGACAGAGGCACAGGGAACTAATCTAAGGGGGCGGCTAAAGCCAACACATTCTGGCTAGGCTTATAAATGTCTTTGGGCAGATAGCCTAATACCAACCTATGAACCTATTGATGAAATGACAGAGGAAATAGAGCAGTGCTGTAGTAGAGAAAACCATTTGATAATTCAGCTGAATTTTGAGAGCAGTAAAGATGTTTCACGAAACAAATGTCACAGTTATTTCAAAGCCAAGGTATTTCCACACACAGGCAGAAAGAACAGGAAGAAGAATCCCTTAATCAGGAAGAAAATAATTTAAAAGAAGACCTACTGGATTGGATTAATATAATGTGTATGAGAAACAGAGGCTGCCAGAAGTGAATAAGACATGGATTGTCAACAAATTAAAAAGCTAAAATTAAAAAAGTGATTGGAACTATAAAGAGAGATCTACATGATATAACAGAAATTAACAGGCTACATTATTGTAGAGTGAAACTATTAACAGACAAGGTATTACCAAGAAAGTATAAATTATTAAAAGGAAAATAAAGAGGCAAATAGATCACCGCCATGAAAGCACTGACTATAGACACTTGTGAAACAGTTAAGAAAGTATTTGTCATGGTTGGAAGAATGCAGAAAAAGAAATCAATCATAAAAATATCAGAAAAGGTATGCGCTAAAACAAGAGTGCATCAAAAACACATCAAAATTTGAGTTAAACTGTCTTTAGTAATAAATTAAAAATCTCTACACTGGCTGAAAAACTTGGAAGATTCACTGGAAATATAAAGAAAGGATACAAAGCAAACAGTTTAGGGATGACCCAAAGAAATTCTATGAGTAGCTATGAAAGAAAGCAACTATAGTTGAAACACCACTAATAACTGAGGAAATTAATGCATCCTGGAAAAAATATCCATGAGGACGCAGTTGAGGATAATAAGTAGGCTGAGTGAATAAAAGAAGTAAAAGAACAATTAAGAGTCTCTGATATAGAAGGTATGGATTGGAATGAAGTAAATTCTGTTGAGATAGAGATAAAATTAAGATAGGCTGCCATATGGAAAGCACCAGGTCTAGATGGTGTTCCTGACTTTTGGTTAAAGGTATTGTCATCTTCACACTGTGATTCAGCCTTAAGTAAAAACTACTTGTATGTACACCTTGAAATGACACCAGACTGGCTAACAATTAAAGGTGAACCTGCAGGTAACCCTGAGAGCTATCGACCAATAACCTGTTTTTCAACAACATGTAAGTTGTATATGGGAATTGATGCAGGTAGAGAATACTGTCATTTACGTAAAAATTAAATCATTGCCATAGCACAGAAGGGATATTTAAAATATATTTTATATTTTATATTTAAAATCGCCCTAAAAGTCCACTTTACAAATACCTGGACTTGCTCCTGTACACAACCACCATGAACTTATGAATTTAATTACCTGACCCTCTTTGCATACATCCCCTTCACAATTTGTATGTAATTCTCGCTACAGAACTCTTAACTCCTAATACATTTTTCACTCAGTTTCTCCACTACTCATATTTACCTCCCTCCCTTCTTTTCCCACTTAGCTTACTCCCCTTTCTCAGATTTAACTTGATTCTAACTACTACTACTACTACTACTCTCTCTCTTATTTACAAAAAAATCTCTAATTTTCCCTTTTATCCATAGCCGTACTTTTCTATCACCTGCTCTCTCTATCAACTTCCCCTCTGCTTCTTATTACTAATGTACATACTTTTGCCTGTAAGAACTGAGATTTGATATACAGTACCTTTATACTCTTTTCTTAAACTCTAAGTTGTGTCATTACTTCCCCTCAATATGGTGAAGTCATTATGCATTGGAGATATATTAAAGACTTTACATTTGGTTTTATTGCCTTTTTTGTAAATAACACCTTTAAACTCTCGTGTTACAATTGTGAATCCAAGCATTATAATGCATGTTTATATTACCTCATGCATACTGTATTGTTTGTAAACATTTAATACTTTGTGGAGCTTTTCTCCCCGGGCCTCTGCTGAAAAGGGTGCAAGCTAGACATTCCCGGTCAACAAATATCTAAATAAAATAAATAAGTATAAAACAGATTCATATGGAACAAAGGATAATCTTTTGTTAAAGCAGCAAACAGAATGATTACAGATGTACAAGATCCATCACACATTGGTAAGCCAATTAGCAGTTGAACCACAAAAACAAAAAAAAGACAGATTGTTATCCAGGATGTGAAAATCCATGGAATATTTCAATGTGATTCTTTGTCGCAGTTACTGTTTTGTCTTGCAGTCTGTTAAGCTGTTTAGTTAACAGAGTAGGGGTCATGGATTAAGTTTGACTCCGTGAAAATCATCAAGTAAAAGAATATATCATCTACTGTTTGTGGATGACCTAAAACTATATAGTTTATCAGAAAAACAACTACAAGAGCAGCTACAATCTGTAAAAGCCTTCTCAAATGACAGAGGAGTGTCATTTGGTCTCGATAAAGCAACATTTGAAAGAGGAGAACTGAAGACTGGAGAAAATATAAAACTTGGAGTGGAATGTGATATAAAAGGTTTGAACAAGGAATCTACAAATGTCTTGGAATAGATTAAGGGGCAGCGATACAGCATGAAAAAAATGAGAGAAAAGCTCAGTAAAGAATGTTTTAATATACTAAAACTGATACTGAAAACTGCTTTGACATCTGTGAATAAAGTTCAAGTTGTAAATCAATGTGCTTTTCCTGTTTTACCTTGTAGCTTAGGGGTGATTGGCCACCAAAGTCGTTGGATAAGCTTAACAGGAAAACAAGAAAATTGCACTATGCCCATCAAATGATATGCAAGAACCAGTGCTTGCCGAGACTGTATATCCTTCAGTCTGAAGGAGGCATGGGACTCCTTGAAATCGATTATACGTGTAGGGTAGTGATTGTGAGATTGCATATGTATTTAGTGACATCATCAGATCCAAACATCTGAAAGTTTTAAAACATGAACAAAGTCAGTCGAAGGTTACCTGTTTGCTTAGGTTAGCAGAAGCCTTTAGGAAAAAGGCAATCATAGAAATTGAACCAAGCATGGATAAAAAACAACTAGCAAAAAAAAAAACTGCAAAACAAAAAAAAAAAAAAATCAAAGGACAAGATCATGAAAAAAGAAAAGACAAAGGGAAAGATCACAATTATAGCAAAAGGTATAGAGATCTGCTGGAACAGCCACATTTTGACCAAGAGTTGTGCAAATGTCTCAGACGGGGTGAATTTAAACAAAAAGATGAAAGATTAATATTGATAGTGCAAGATAGTAGATTACATATTAGATGATTCATAAAATCCATCAAAAAGGTAGCAGACAGATAAATGTAGGTTTTGCAGTACAGAACTAGAAAGTTACCCGTTTTATTACAGGGTGTGATAGACACACTTATGGCTGAAGATTTGTACACTGAAAGACATAACGATGTGGCAAGTTTGTTACAGTGGAGACTTTGTAACATTACAACACAGAGGCAGCTGAGCGTCATTGGAAATATGAACTGCAAAGGATTGGTTAAAAATAATGAAGTAATGATTACGTGCAATCACCCCATACCAGCAGCTAAGAAAGCAGAAGCAAACAGACCAGATATTGTAGTTCAAGTGAAAATATTGTAGTTCAAGTGAAAAAGACAGAAGTAGCTTTGATTATTGAAATTGCAGCACTCTATGACTACTGGGTTTTACAAAATGAAAGACATAACTTTGTAAAGCATTAAGACCTACAAGCAGAAACTAGAGCAATGTGGACTTAGGATACACATATAGTTTCAGTTGTAGTAGGATCAGCTGTGCTAATAAAAAAGAATCTTCAAACTGATTTACATATGCTACCTATAAAAGTATCCCCATATGAACTGCAAAAAAGTGGCAATTCTGGGTTCATTGCGGGTACTTTAGAGAACACTCTTATCACAGATATATCTTGTTCCCACTGCTCTGTTACCAGCTTGGTGTATGAGGTAATGTAAAAATTTCCTCATGTTTACTGATAACGAGTTAATTCTTAAACAAACTGGTATGGTATTTGAGATGTATTTATACAATGTCACTGGAGGCAAAGCTCTTACATAAAAGTACTCCTAATGGCAATAAGGTTGTCAGTAGTACACACGCTGCACCTGTCGCACATAATTCAAAGCGGACGTTTCCATCCACATATACTGAGGCATTTAAATGTAACTTTCCCAGACAACAGAGACCTCTTAGATGAAGTACACAGAACAAATATCCTTAGCAGCCCCAGATGCACTCTTTCAAAACAACACCCACATCAACACATAGAGCTACATTTTTTGGAGCATCTACCTCTAAACCCATAAGGCAAGCCACCACACAGACCAACATTCTACTCATTGGAGAGTCCATCATGAGACACACTACACACTGATGTCCCTCTCATCACTCTGAGTAAGGAGAAAGTCATGGTCAGTTGCTTATCAGGGACTAGGATCTGCCACATTACGCATGCACTCAGGTCACTGGACCACAAGTATCAATATGACTCAGTCATAGTCCATGTAGGAGTAAATGATGTGAGATGTATCTCCCTAGACTATATGAAGAGAGACATCATGGAGCTCTCAGAATATGTGTCTCAGGCTGGTATGAGCCTAGAATTGAGCAGTATTTTACCTTCTCCAAGTATGATGCCACAATATGAACAAAAGATGATTGACTTTAATAATTCATTTAATTTCTGGTGTCATTCTAAGGAGGTGTAATATTTCAGCATGGAAGGAGATGGTCAGCATGTCCACTCTAGGCTTTTGAATACATCCCCTATCTCCTCCCCACCCAACACCTCTCCAATCACAGTACACGTAAGCCAAACCCCACCCATCTGTAGATCTACATCACCCCAAACATCCACTCCTCCTACTGTGCTCTACATAACATCTCTCCCTATAACCCCATTTGCCCTACTAATCTCGCTCTCTTCTTTACCTGTCTCACACTTCTTCCCAACCCTTGTCATAACTCTCACACACACACTCCACTACATGTTACCATCTCCCTCACTTCCCATCCTACTCATCCATCTCACATGAACTCTTTACCTCTAACCCAGTCTATTTTTTTCAAACCAAAACTGCTCCCAACTCAACCCCCCATACTTCCCTCTTAAATGTGGTACCAGAAAATCACTACTCTCACACAACCCAAGCTACCCTTGCCCAGCACACTGCCTTACTATTCTACTCCACCACATCTCTCTCTTACTAGCCGGCGACATCCACCCCAACCCGGGACCAATCTCTAACATCAATCTCACCAAACCCTCCACTCAACCCGCAAACTCAAAGTCCATTCGCTTACAGCACTTAATGCACAAAGCCTAAAAAACAAAATCCCTAACCTCCATCCCTGGCTCTCCCATAACCACTCCAACATTACCACCTTTTCTGAAACCTGGCTGAAAACCTATATAAAAGATAGTGAAATCCTAACACCAGGTTTCCAAATCATTCACAACAACAGAGCCCACAAAAAAGGAGGTGGAATAGCAGTAATCTACCCCACCTCCCATACCATAACTCCCTAATCCAATAAAATACCAACCTTTTCCAAAGCTGAAATTATAATAGGTTTACTAAAATAAACAACCACAAATCCATATGTATCGCTGCTCTCTATATTCCCCCGGTGATATCAAAACTCTTGAAAACATCTTGTCCTGGTTCTCCTCCAGTATAAAAAATGAAACCTCTGTGATACCAACATCAACTGGAATACTATTAACTCTGAAGCTCCATCCCACACAATCAACTTGTACAACGTCTCCCAACTAATATAATCTCCAACCAGACCAAATAAAGATGGTACCTCTGGTACCATCTTTGACTGGATCCTAACAACCCACTCAAACCTTATCACCAAAGCTGGAACATTACCTGATCCTTTCAGTGATCACCTACCAGCCTTCGCCGACCGTCTCCCATCTCCACTGCATAAACAACACCACTACATCCAAACCCGCAACTTCTCCTCTTTCAACCCTCTAACTTTCTCTGAATGCTTAAAGCATACTGACTGATCCTCTCTAAAAACCCTTCCTCTAGATGATGCTGTTTCCTACTTTAACCACTCATTCCTAACCCTTCTCAATCAGCAAGCCCCCCCCCTCGAACCAAATGCATCAAAACCAATCCCTGCCCATGGTTATCAAAAGATACTGAACTAGCCCTGCACCAAAGGGACAAAAAATGGAAACCATATCAAAAACATAAAAACCCTAACACCCTCCTAGAGTATAAGCAACTATGAAACTCTGCAAAAAAAATAATAATTAAAGACCGCAAAGCCCACTACCCCAAACTCCAGTCCTTCCAATCAACAAATCCCAAAAAAGTCTGACACTCTGTCTCATCCATGCTGCATCCTGGCAACAAAGAAAACCCCTGCCCAGACCCCAACCTCTCCAACCTTGAAACAGCCAACCAGTTCAAATCATTCTTCATAGACTGCATAGCTAAACTGTCAGCCTACTTCCCATCCCCCTCCTCCACCACCATCCCAATCATCCACCTTTCTCCACATCCTTCTGCCTCAAGCCCATCCACACAAGCACTATAAAAAGACTTCTCCTCAAACTCAAACCCTGTCACAGTGCACACAACAACCTTCCCACCCACCTTCCTCAAACAATCTGCAGACAGCATTGCCTATCCCATCTCTATTCTTATAAATAGATCCATACAAGAATCATACGTCCCTTCTATCTGGCGCCATGCTTACATCATCCCCCTCCACAAAGGTGGGAAAAATACTGATACCACCAGCTGCAGGCCTGTTGCCATCCTTTCCCTTCTTTCTAAAATACTAGAGAAAACAATTCAAGCACAGCTCATGGAACTCATGGCACACCTAACACTAAACAATCTCCTCTTCCCTACCCAACACAGCTTCCACCCTGGCCACAGCACCATGACTGCCCTTCTTTCCTTTCTTGAAACCATAAACCTTGAACGCGACTCAGGCAAGTTTGTATCCACACTATTCCTAGATCTGTCAAAGGCCTTTGTCACCATCTCACACACCCAACTTATATCTCAACTGTCCACCATACACCTCTCTCCCACCACCATCACCTGGTTTTCCAGCTACTTGTCCAACCGCCAACAAGCTATCCAATGTTAAACTTCAACCTCCCCCTTCCTTCCCACACCCACAGGTGTCCCACAAGGTTCTGTTCTTGGTCCTCTTCTCTTCAACCCATTCATTAACAACTTTCACCAATCCATCCCAGACTCATCTGTCATCCACTATGCAGAATGTGACACAACAATCATCTGCTCAGCCTTCTCCCCCTCCGAGCTCCTAGCAAAAACCTAACTAGCCTTCTCAAAAACAGAAACCTGGATGCAGTCTAACCATCTGGCACTAAATGCAAATAAAACCAAACAATTTTTCCCCTACCAAAAACTCCATTGACAAATCCACATTCATCATACAGTGCCAGAACAACACCCTCCTTGAAATTGTTCCCAACACCAAGCTTCTTGGCATCATTATTGATGAAGAACTAAAATTTGACACCCACATCCACTCCACAATCAAGAAAATCCACCAAAAGTTAGGTCTCCTGTACAGGTAAACCACTTTCTAAGCCCCTCTACCCATCAAACTCTTGCATCCACCTTCCTACTCCCCTCCCTTATGTATGGTGCCCCTCTTTTTACCAATCTCCATCGTGGCCTTCGGTCCAAACTTGAATCCTGCTACCACAAGATCTTCAAATTTGCAACCAATTAAAAAAACTCATCCCACCACTGCCACTCCCTCCTCACCCTCAACTGGCTTGAACTACCCAACTACCTCAGTTACCTACAACTCACCATTGCCCACAAGCTCATCTTTAAACCTGCCAACTGCCCAGTTCCCACTACTTCCTTAAAACCTTACATTCTCAGCCGCTCACTCGGATCCAAAAAACAAAATCTCCTTCAGGTCCACAAACCTGCATGACCTCCTGGCCATCTACTGCTGTCCCACTCCTTAGTTAAACAGTGGAACTCTGTCCCCAGACACCTACGCAACCTACCTAGTCATACAAATTTCAAATCTCAGCTACTCTCTCATCTTTCTTCCAAATGGGAATGCCCTTGCCACATTCCAACTTAACCCCCATTCCACCTTGCACTGACTCATCCAACTACCTCTACTATTACTTCATCCCACCCAAAACAATCCCTCCCCTACTAAAAACTAATTTTCTCTCTAATATCTATTTTACTATACTCTCCAATCTCAAATATACTATTACCCTCTCCATGCATAATATTTTCCTAACCTACTAATGGCTAGTAGCTATATATTTTGAAATGTTAAACCTACAATTGAGTTTATAACAAAAATATTCACTTTGTGTAAATGTTGAAATTTCTGTATTGAATTATGTCTTTTCATTTTTGTAACGTGACAAGCCAATTGCAAATATCATGGAGCTTATCTGTAAATGTTTAATTAGCTGTATGAACTATGTCCTTTTGTAACATGTGAAATGTAACTTGCAATTAGTGTGGAGTTTTTCTCCCTGGGCCTCCACTGAAAATGGATTGGCCCAGTGGACTTCCCTGGTCATCAAACTTAAATAAATATTAGCTAAAACATTGTCTTCCCCCATGGCGCCTTTTTTAGGCAATGCCAAACTGAAAGTACTTCTGACATATCAAATCAAATCCATGAACATTTAAAGGTATTACTGCTCAATGCTAGGAGTCTAAACAAAAAACTCCACTCCCTAGAAACTCTCTTCACCCTAGAGAATGCTGGCATCTGTGCAGTCCCTGAAACATGGTCTAAAGCCACAGAGAGCACAGCAACAGTGCAAGGTTGTAATGCATTCCACATTTTTAGACCAGCTACTTCACAGACTGGGATTAAAGGTGTCTCTATTTACATAAAAAATAAATATATTTCAAGGCTTGTCAAACAGGACAATGCACTTGAGCTGCTCCATGTTCCAAATCACCATAGGCAAAATCCAATACCACTTCCTTGCAAGCTATAGGTCCCCCTCTATGACCCAGAAAACCAGTGCCATTTATTTAAACTTATAGAAACACTAACCATTCAACCAAATACCATATTTATGGGTGACTTTAATTACCTCACTGTTAAATGAGAATCCTATAAGACACCAATAATACAGGCACATAGATTTCCGGATTTTGTAAACACAAACTCCCTGGACCACGTAGTCAATACATCAACCAGGGGCACAACCATACTGGATCTGGTCCTCACTAATATGGGAGAGTGCTGCACACCCCCTACTGTAATGTCTTCCCTGGTAAGGTCAGACCCCAAAATGGTCTCCTTTGAACTAAAAAATAAAACCTGGACCCCCAGACAAACCTGGAATATTCAGGAACTACTCTAAGACTAACCTCCTGCTATTAAGTGATAACCTGGCAAAATATCAAGCCCCTGTAAACCCTGAGAACATTGCTGCCTATGCAGAACTGTCCACAGAAACCCTGTACAGCATGTTAGTAGCTACAGAGAGGCAGGTGTACCCACAAGGGAGAAATACAGAACTAACTCAAAAATAAGCCACCCTGGTGGAATCACAAATCAGTAGGCTGTATAACAGAATGAAGAACATCATGGCAAAATTAGGAGGTGCAGCACCCAACAGGATAAAAGTACTCTCATCAAATTAAACAATCAGCTGAGAGGACAAATAGTCTGCCAAAGCCAAATTTGAGGTAAGTTTGGCCTCCTTGGCCAAGGACAACTATAAAGCATTCTTTAGCTATGTCCACAACCTCGAAGGCAGTAAACAATTGTGTGCAGAGCTCATTGTAAGTGAAGCCACCTATAATGAGCCAGAAGATGTAGCAAACCTTCTGGCTAATAAATTCAGCTCCAACTTTACCCCTCTCTTCTTCTCAACCTTCCCTCAGAAAATGCCATCAAATATGACTCCCCCTACTATCACTAGAGAACAGGTCCTTAATGCTCTTTTTAAGACCAAGAACACTGCATCAATGGGCCCAGACAATATCCCGGATGTCTTCTAAATAGCATGAAACATGACCTCTAGAATTACTATTTAACTGTAGCTTCCAAACAGGCTCCGTACCTCATTAATGGAAAACAGCAGCAGTCATCCCTCTGCACAAAGGTGGGCCACCACCTGCAGGCCCTGGAAACTACAGACCCATAAGTCTTACTAGTCTTATATGTAAAACCATGGAAAGAATTGTCATGCAAATGATTAGCAGAGATAAAGTAAATCTCCAGACACTGGTCCCAACCCAGTTTGGTTTTGTCAAGGGCAGATCATGCCTACTCAACATGTTAGACTTCTTTGAGAAGGTCACCAAAGCAATGAATGAAGGAAAAGTGGTTCACGCTACCTTCCTTGACCTTCTTAAGGCATTTGATACAATACCCCACTCTGGCATTGTTGACAAACTCAAGAGGTTAGGTACAAACTGATAATGTGATATTGTTCAATTTCACCGTTTGTTCTTACACATGGGTTCGGAGCCGATCCTCGGTTCCGAGTCGGCCGCTTGGCAAAGCTCTGCATCGAGAAGAAGCTTGAGACCAACCTGTCTCCCACAATTCCCCTCTGCCTTTACCTCAGATCTAGTTTGCCGCTGCAACGTTCGCATCATTTTTGATGAGCTTGGACCACCTGACAGATAAGATTGCTTTTTTGTCTAAGATTCTTAGATAATTTTTTTCCTAGTTCACCTTTAAGTCTTGTGTGTGTGTGTGTGTGTGTGTGTGTGTGTGTGTGTGTGTGTGTGTGTGTGTGTGTGTGTAGTGAGTCGAGGGTTTCTCTTCTCATACGTATATATTTTATATATATATATATATATATATATATATATATATATATATATATATATATATATATATAGTTAGTTTGTTCCCTCGGGGCCTACCCCACCCACTAACTTCTAAATTACTGCTGGATTTGACAAACTACTGGATTTGACTAAACTTTACTGGCTATTGACATTATTGTTGGCTGTTACTGTCTGTTCAAGACTGTGTAGACTTTGTATAACCTTACTGGATTTGACTGTTATTATATTATTGTTATTATGTCTGAGAAAGCGAAGTCAGGCTTCAAACGGTGCCAATGTGGACAGAAAATGTCTTTCACAGACAACCATAGTTCCTGCGTCTACTGTCTTGGCCCTCTCCATCTGCAAGAAGACTGCTCCATTTGTCATTCTTTCAGTGGAAGGGTCATGACAGATAGGCGCAGGAAACTCATGGACAGAGGCCTTTTGAAGCCTGCATTTCAAGAGGCTCTTGATGCATCGGACCAGACATCTAAATCCTCGAAGGAATCGAAGACGTCGGAGCCCATGTCATCGGCTCCGAGCTCTTCATTTAAAGTTCGCTCACCGGTTCCACAGACCTCGGGGCCGAGTGTCGAACTTCTGTCTGTTACCGAGCCTCGAGTCTTGGAACCGGTGACGGAGCTCCCACCTCCTGTGCTCTTGAGGTCGGCTCTGTCTTCGATTCCTTCGACACGTTCTTCTAGACCCCTCTCTGACACCGATGTAGACCGTGTGGTGCAGAAGTTAATGGAGAATACGGCCTTGTCCAAACTCATCTCAGTCTCTTCCCAGTTGGTGTCGAGACTCGAAGGCCTTCCCTTATCTCCATCTGTTCCTCCTCCGAGGCCTATTCAGCCTTCGGAGCCGGGAGAGGCTGATCTGATGATCGTGGAGCCCTCGGTGCCGGAGCCGTCTTTTTCTCGGTCGGCACCGTTCACCTCGACTCCGACGGATCTATTACCGGAATCGCGGAGCCGACGATCTATCCTTGGCTCAGGGACCGAGAGTCGGACCAATGTTTCGGTTCCAACTCTCCCTCTCGGTGCCTCGGCACAGATCGACTCGGCTCCGTCCTCGGGGTCAATGCCCTCAGTCCCTGTCTTGGGGATACCTCCACTTTCTTCGGAACCGAGGGATTCTTTGACTCGGGACCCGGGGGCCTTCGACCTCATGAGGAAGGTATTGTCGACTCAGACAACCACTTCAGCAGAGACAGCTTCTCCTTCCCATAAGGGCCCGTTATCCTCCTCTGCACCCACGGCTACTTCAAAGCGTCGAGCACCGGTGTCTCAGCCGCTCCCAGAGGGAGCCCCCTCTTCCTCGGAGGCTTCATTGGATGCCCCCCCGAGGAAGTTCCGAGGAAAAGATTGTGTAAGAGGAGACACTTGGATTCTCCTCAAGAATCCTTAACATCGGACACTGACTTAGATGAGTCAGAAGGGTCCCCGAAATCACCCTCAGAGGATGTCTCCATTTCAGACATCCTGGAGATCCTGAAGCAGAGAGGTGATTGGCAGGCCCTACCACCTTCTGAGGATGACTCAGTCTTACTGAAGGCATTCTGTGCTCGCCCTTCTTCCCCCTGGGTCACTCCGCCCTTAAATGAGTTGATGGAATTAATTGCTCGAAGGGCGTGGGAGACACCTGACACGGTGGAGCCAGTCCCTAGAAAGCCTAATAAATATATTACGGCCCCTCAAGACAAGACATATCTCACAAAAGGAGTTCTAATCACCCTCAGAGGATGTCTCCTTTTCAGACATCCTGGAGATCCTGAAGCAGAGAGGTGATTGGCAGGCCCTACCACCTTCTGAGGATGACTCAGTCTTACTGAAGGCATTCGGTGCTCGCCCTTCTTCCTCCTGGGTCACTCCGCCCTTTGATGAGTTGATGGAATTAATTGCTCGAAGGGCGTGGGAGACACCTGACACGGTGGAGCCAGTCCCTAGAAAGCCTAATAAATATATTACGGCCCCTCAAGACAAGACATATCTCACAAAAGGAGTTCCAGTGGATGCTATGGTGGTGGCAGCTGACACTAAAAAGGAAATGTCTGAATCTTCCTCATCTGTCCATCTGCCTAACAGAGATTCTAGGACTATGGACAGGTATGGGAAGCGCATCTTTAGTTCAGCGGCTTTTTCCATGCGATCGCTGAACTATTTGACGCATTTCACACGTTTACAGAGGGATCTAATCAAAGAGTTGGGAGATACCCTCCAGGGTACTACAGATGCTGCTGTCCCGGAGAAGGTTACAGCACAACTCAATACCCTTACATCAATTGTGAACTCGTCCATGAGGCTCATTTCATATGCAGCCGAAGGGTCGAGTAGGGCTGCGGCTTCAGCGATTGCCCTTCGTAGGCAATCCTGGATGCGCTTATGTTCCTTTGCGGAAGCCTTCAAGTCTTCCTTTACTAATGCCCCATTTGACGGTGCCATTCTCTTTGGCCCCAAAGTAAAGGAGACCCTTACCCGGTGTGAGCAAGAGGGAAAGACTCTGTCTGCTGTCGGAGTCCGTTTTTCCACCCTATCCAGACCGTACCCCAAAGGGCAACGAGGTGGAAAAATGTGGTTTCGAAAACCCCAAGGCTCTTTCCCAGGCACACAGGGTGATGCCCCCTCCAGAGGCAGAGGGGGGGGGCAGAGGTGGAAGACGTCGCCCTGGCGGCAGAGGGGGTTCGCAAAACCAAGGTGACAGGGACACACTCCCTGGAAAGCCTTTCCAGCACTCCTGAGAGGAGGCCCGACTGTCCTGCTCTGGAGACAGTCGGGGGTCGCTTAGCCTTTTACCCTCAGGCCTGGCAAAGTCTTACTTCAGACAAATGGGTAAAAAGCATTATTACCAGAGGTTACAGAATTCCTTTTCTATTTCCCCCATTACCGCAGAAGAGACTCCCAGATGTACCGCCCCAACTGCGAGATCCTGCAGCTATAGAAATTTCAAAGCTGCTAGAAAAAGAGTCATCCAACCAGTCCCGGCGGACCAAAGAGGATTCGGAACTTACTCAAGGTTCTTTTTAGTTCCAAAAAAGACAGGGGACTGGAGCCCAATTCTGGACCTAAGCAAGCTCAATACTTTCGTCAAGAAAAAAAAGTTCCGGATGGTCATGCTTCAATCGATCCTTCCATTCTTACAGAAGGATGACTGGATGTGCTCAATAGATCTCAAGGACGCGTACTACCACATCAGAATGGCCAGAGTGTCCAGGGATCACTTGTGCTTCCGGCTGGGAGCCAGTCACTTTCAATTTCGAGCCCTGCCCTTTGGTCTGACCTCAGCCCCCAGGGTCTTCACCAAATGTATGGCAGTGGTAGCGTCTCACTTGAGACGCCTAGGATTCCAGGTGCTTCCGTATCTGGACGACTGGCTCCTTACTGCCACCACCGAGCGTCGACTGATTCAGGCCAGGGATTACACACTAGAACTCTGTGTTCATCTCAGAATTTCCGTAAATTTCGAAAAATCTGTATTACAGCCATCACAGCATATCTCATTCATAGGAGCAGAATTGGATACTCGTTGCTTGATTCTACGGCTTCCTCCAGAAAGAATAGCCTCTCTACAAAATCACATATCTCTTCTCCTGTTGTCCAAAAAATCCCCGGCAAAACTGGTTCTGAAAGTTTTGGGTCTCATGGCAGCTTCCCTCATTGCGATACCCTTGGGAAGACTGCACATGAGAGTCCTTCAATGGCTGCTATTTGCACAATGGTCGTTCCAACAGTTACCTGTGACACACGAAATTCACATCACGAACATCTGCAAATCGCACCTGTCTTGGTGGCTTCAGACTTGCAATCTCTCCGGCGGCCGACCATTTGTGCTACCCACTCCGACAGCTACGGTGACCACGGACGCTTCCCTGATAGGGTGGGGAGGCATCTTTCAGGGACAGACAGTCCAAGGAGAATGGACCAATCTAGAGTACAATCTGCACATCAATGTTCTGGAGATGAGGGCAGTGTTTCTAGCGTTGCAACACTTTTCTCCCCTTCTACCTCTAGGGACCATTGCAGTTCAGTCGGACAACATGTCCGTAGTCTGGTACATAAACAAACAAGGAGGAACCAAATCTTATCAATTATGCAGAGAGGCCATGAGAATTTGGCAATGGGCAGAGTCCACGGGTCGCTTTCTGATAGCAACGCACATCCCGGGGTTATCCAACGTCATAGCGGACAGGTTGAGCAGAGCCATCCTGTTACCTCACGAGTGGTCCCTCAAACGAACAGTTGCGGGCATGATATTTCACAAGTGGGACCAGCCTTGCTGCGATCTGTTTGCGTCTCCAATGAACGCCAAATGCAGAAGCTACTTTGCCCTATTACCCCCTCCAGGGGAAGTCTCCAGGGACGCTCTGATTCACGATTGGCCCCCGGGTCTCCTGTACGCCTTCCCTCCTATACCTCTGATTCCAAAATTTCTACAGAAAGCCAACAACCTGGAGAGGACAATAATCCTCATTGCCCCATTCTGGCCTCGTCAAATTTGGTTTCCCTTTCTTCAAGCACACCAAATACGGGAAGCCTGGATCCTGGACCCGGAGCCGGATCTACTGACTCACTCGTCAGGGGTTCCTCACCCGTCGCGTCTATCCCTCAGACTAGCAGCTTGGCTGCTCCGCTTCCCTTCTTAGCCAGGTCTGATCTTCTTTCTCCTGCGGTTCAAAATATTCTAGTGGCTTCTCATAAAGCTTCCACTACAAAAATTTACTCTAGTAAGTGGAAGCGTTTTGTACACTGGGCAACTATGCAACATTTGGATCCCTTAATAGCCCCACTGAACAAAGTCTTGGAGTTTCTATCCATACTATTTCACCAAGGAGCTTCTCCTGCCACTTTGAGGGTTCAATTGGCTGCCATTTCAAACTTTCATGTGGGAGAAAATGGGGCACCTATTATGGCTCATAGGCTTTGTAAGGCCTTTCTAAAAGGGTCTTTCCATATCAGGCCACCAGTCAGGGTTCCTACACCACCATGGAATCTGAACCTCCTATTATCACAGCTAATGCTACCACCCTTTGAACCAGCCTCTTCCTGTTCTTTGAAGTTTTTGTCATGGAAAACCCTCTTTCTGGTAGCTATCACGTCAGCCAGACGGGTATCAGAACTTCAAGCTCTTTCCATTAAACACCCATATTTGATCTTTCACCCTGATAGGGTATCTCTTCGCACTAATCCGTCCTTTCTTCCCAAGGTTTGTTCTGTCAATAACATTAATCAGTCCATTGAGCTCCCCACATTTTTCAAGAACCATTCCAATGAGTTGGAATATATGTTACACAAGTTGGATGTTCATAGACAACTCAGATTTTACTTGGATAGAACAAAGCATCACAGAAAGACAGATCAACTCTTTATAGCTTTTGCGGACAGCAGAAAGGGCATGGCAGTGACGAAGTGAACCCTTTCCAAATGGCTATCCGATTGTATTATTTTTGTTTATACTGCTTCTGAGCAGAGTTTACCCATCAAACCGAAAGGACATTCTACTAGATCAGTATCTACTTCCCTGGCTCATGCAGCCCACCTACCGTTGGACACTATTTGTGCGGCCGTCACTTGGTCTAAACCACATACATTCATTACTCATTACAAAGTGGATAGGGTTTCCAGGGACAGGGCAACCTTTGGTTCCACTGTGCTCAGGAACGTTTTTCCGTGAGTTTCTCAGGATCACGGAGCTAGGGACGCTACCCATGTGTAAGAACAAACGGTGAGATTGAACACTCTCACATATAGAAGTTATGTCCTTACCATAACGTTCCATGTGGAGTGTTCATCTCGCCTTTGTTCTTACATTCCCACCCTCCCACCCTCAGGAAGAACGTCCAGTTTAGGTGTCTGGTTTGGTTCTCCCTCTTCTGTTTCTCTCAGCTGTTACGGCTGTTTTCAGCTATGCCTTCGCATGTATGTTTCATTCCCGTTGGAATCTGGTTTTGTTTGCAAACTAGATCTGAGGTAAAGGCAGAGGGGAATTGTGGGAGACAGGTTGGTCTCGAGCTTCTTCTCGATGCAGAGCTTTGCCAAGCGGCCGACTCGGAGCCGAGGATCGGCTCCGAACCCATGTGTAAAAACAAAGGCGAGATGAACACTCCACATGGAATGTTATGGTAAGGACATAACTTCTATTTTCATCTGTTGGATAGCAAACTGGCTCACAGACAGGATCCAGGCAGTAATAAATGGGGATTCCACCTCTACAAAAAGGCCAGTCACAAGTGGAGTACCTCAGGGATCAGTCCTTGGACCAACTCCTTTTTGGCATTTACTTCTCTGAAGTCAAGACCAGAGTCAGTGGTCTCTGGCTGACTAAATTGCAGATGATTGCAAATTAGGAGCTGTCATTGAATCCCACACTGGCACAAATGTTCCCCAGGAGGGGCTGACAGAGAAACAACTGGTGTCAGAGCCATGGACTAAAAATAATGCCAAGAAATGCATAATAGTATCCTTTGGGAAGTCATTCACCCCCGGTAACTATCATATTGACAACACACCCCTTAAAGTTGGCTCAGTAGTCAGGGACTTAGGGTCACACATAGATAGTAATCTAGCCTTTGACCGTCACGTCTACAGCAGTAAGGATATCATTCTGTATTCCGCAAGTTATAAAACAAAGGTATGGCATCTGAGTCCAAGGAAGTCATTGTTCCACTGTATTCAGCATTTATCAGACCTATCACTGAGTGCAATGCCCCATTTGGTATGTACCTAACTAGGCATATCGAACAATTGGAGCATCCACAGAGGTTCCCCACTAAAAGAACACAGGGCATAAGTAGAACATCCTATGCAGACTGCCTCAAGACGTTATCTCTGTATTCTGTCTCCTACAGGCTGTTGAGGAGAGATCTATGCCTGGCATACAGGGCGTTGTCATACTCCACTCGGATGGAACTCCTGCATATCCACAAAGCAAACAGCATAAGAATTACCCATTCTAAAGACTTAAATCTTGCCTGTGATATGAACAAGTGTTAAATAAAAAAAAATATAAATAGGACCTGCTGGAGAAACAGATGTGTATCCCAGAGACAGATGTGTATCCCAGAGACTACCCAGTCTACGGAACTGGCTCCCCATCCGTGTGAAGCAGAATTCTTCCCTAATCCAGTTCAAGTACAACTTGGAAAATTGGATGGGGAACATGAAATTCACCTTTGCTTTGGCACCTAGAAAATTCATCTCTAGTTTGGCAACTGTCTCTCTAATGGACTCTGGCAACCTGTAAATGGTTCACCTCCCAGACCCCTGCTTGTAAATGTTTTATCTCCCAAACCCCTGCTTACACTTATCAAGGGTATCAGAACTTGTCAGAGATCTAGGCTGTATGGTTAGGCTTAATAAGGCCGTTGTCATCATTAGCCTAGTAAACACCTATGAACCTGTCAAATGTCAAAAACTGAAGCAAAACTGATTTCATGAACTTTAATTATGACGCGACTTAAAAATAGGGTTCATTCCTGCCAAGGTAAGTAAAAACCTAAACATTTGGAAAAATTAAACCAATGAGAGAAAGCGATAATATCTGGGAGTTATGTATCCCCTTTTCCCAGCCTTCACCTCTTCAATAACCACTTCCCAATGCCCCCACCCTGCCAATTGAAAGTGGTAGAAAGAGGTTTTCTTCCTACAAAAAAAGTCATTCATGAAATCCCATCAGACCAGAAAGGGTCAGGAAACTATTCCAGATTCTTTTCAGTACCAAATTAAAACAAGGCTTTCAGGCCAATACTGGATCTCAGTGGCTTAAATCTCTGTGTCAGAAATCCCACTTCAAATTGGTCAAGATGCAAGCAGTTTTGCCTTATCTAAAGTCAAAAGACAAATCGTGCTTGATAGACCTTCAGGAAGCTTACCACCACATACAGTTTGTCAAGGAGTTCAGAAGGTATCTGCACTTTTGACTAGTAGCCAGTCATTACCAATTCAGAGCCTTTCCCTTCAGTCTTACTACACCCCTCTCAGGTATTCATCAAGTTCATGGGAGTAGTTGCAGCTGTTTGTGACTCGAATGAATCCATGTCATCCAATACCCAGACAACTGGCTCCTCTGTGCAACAACTAAAGAGGAGGTACTAGCAGCCACAGATTACATTTTACAGCTCTGTCTATCTTTAGGTATCTCTACAAAGTGAGAAAAATCGGACATACAAACAGTGCAACAAATTACTTTCATCGGATGTCATTTGGACACATCAGAGTGCAGAGTAAGTATTCATCCAGTAAGACTCCAAACCCTTCAAGCTGCAATCCTGAGTCTTCTAAATGAGCAGTCTCCTCCAGTATCCTTGATCCTCCATGTGTTAGGACTCATGATCACTTTGATAGTCATGGTCTGCCATGCTCACTTTTATATGAGAATGGTCTTGTCTCAGTGGTCCCTGCTAAAGGATCATTCCTCTGCAGCAATACACATAATTCAAAGCTGTAACATTCATTTGAGATGGTGGTTGACTTCTACAAACATTCAGATGGGAAACCACTGCCATTGGCTACAGTGACAACAGATGCAGCCTCCTCCTTCTCCTCCTCCTCTGAGTTAGGGGAGCAATATTAAAAGGGTAAGCTGCTCCAAGCAGTTAGGACACAGAAAGGCCTCATCTAGGGAATCCCATATAGCTTCTGGATCTCAAACCGGATATTCTATCACACCTATCTGGTCAGCTTCATCCAGACCTTCACAACCTCATGTTAACTGCATGGTATTTCCAATTGCCATGATGGCCTGCGATTCCTTTTTCTGAAATAGTGGTACAGATCTTATCTGATTCTCAAAAACATTCTACACTCAAAATCTACAAAGGTAAATGGAAACATTTTGGTATTCTCTCCCTTATGCTCTTGTATGCCTCTACCTTACAGTTTCCCTCTATTACAGCTTCTATAGTCTGCTTTTCTCCCCTCAGTCTGCGTCCTCACAGCTTTTGATCTATTCACCGATATTTTTCTTCTATCATTTTTCATAAGCAAAATATTTTCCTTAACTAAGTTGCATTCCCCACAGTCTAGGCCTGATCACTGCTTATCAGCTAATAATTACTTCTTCTGTTCAACAGAGTACACTTTAAAGCCATTTTTCTACAAAGAAAATTACTAATGAATCATTTTTTGTTTGTAAAATTTCGATACACACAGTAAATGTGCTCCTATATTTTTAGTTCATGTTGTAATGTAGATGACTGTTAATGTAGTAATGTAGATTGTTTCTTTCTTTTTTTCTCTTCTGTATTGTTTATGTATGGAGCTTTTCTCCCCGGGTCTCCACTGAAAACGGACCACCAGCCCAGTTGGACACTACCCGGTAAACAAATGTAAATAAATAAATAAATAAAAGTATTGGCTATGGAAAGAGGTTTAGACCCTTTTTCTGCTGCATTCCAGAACTTTTAGAGTCTTTGATGTTTTATGAGGCAGGTTCTAGTTAAAATGCAGTTGGCTTCCATTTCTTATTTTCTTTATGGACTCAAAAATAGTTCCCTGGCTTCAAAGCTTAGCAAGGCTTTCCTTAGAGGAGTGTTTCATCCCTGTCGCAATCAAAGATCCAGGTTCTCCTCTGGATCATCATTTTGTGTTGGAAACCCTAACAGGACCTCACTTTGAGCTGACTTCTTCTGAGATCTTAAGGTTTTATTGTGGAAGACTGTATTCTTGGTTGCTGTTAATTCAGCCAAGAACATTACAGAACTGTATGTATTATCTTCCAGTCCCTCCTACCTGATATTATACAAGACAAGGTCACCCCGAGAACAAGTTCTTCCTTTCTCCCTAAGATGGTATCAGAATCTAATCTAAACCAGCTGTTATATGTACCAGTATAATTCCCTAATCATTTCAGCAAAAGAGAATATATGTTGCACACCCAGGATATTCACAAACAGCTTAGGGTTTACGTCCACAGAACAAAACCATTATGGATAGACAGTCTGTTATTCATGTCCTTTTCTCTGAAAAAAAGTTCTAAGCAAATGTACAGATGGCTATCTGATTGTATCACCTTTGTCTACTCTTCTAGAAACAAACCTATTAAATCAAAAGCTCATTCCGCAAAATCTATGGTAACATTTACTACTTTCTTCAGAAACTCATTAGTAGGTGAGATCTGTGCAGCAACAACATGCAATATCTAGAGCTAGAGCTTTCTTTGCTCCTGAAAATCATCCCGTCTTGATTCCACTCAAGATCAGGTAGTTTTGGATTCTGTTACAGTTGTCAGGTTGCACAGATAGAGGAAATAAGATACAGAAGTTATAGACTTACTATTACAATGGATCCTTGTCATTCGTCCAGTACGACATCCCTCCCTCTTTCCCCAGCCAAGTTGTCACGTTAGTTCAAGGACCTGCACACTGCTTTGTTACATCATGTCTGTCATCCTCCTTGGTACCTGGTATGTTCATAGGCCTTCTGGCTGCCAGACTCAGTGTGAGGCTAGAGAGGGTATAGGGAATTCATGGAACAGAAGATTTGAGAGCTCAAGGCTAGGAGCATTGACTAATGGTTAGATCGATCCAAAAAGTGGAATGACACCCAACATATTGGATGGACTAGGATGTAAAGGATCCATCGTTATGGTAAGTGCATAACTTCTAGTTTTCAAATGCATACTGAGACAAACAAGGTGGATGGGAAGAAAATTTTAATGTTATGGTCTACTTTTTTACTGGCTATATACATTGTTTTTACTACTGTTTTTGCTACTTTTCTGTATAAAAAAAAAAAAAAAAACTGTAAGCCTGTTTCCAACCTTTCCTGTAACTAGTGTTCCAGATACAGATTTGCTGTATCCAGGACTGTATGCAGGCTTCTGAGCCCCCCCCCCCAAGCCTTTCTGCGTTGGAGGGAAGCCTTCTAGCTTATCAGTGGGAGTGGTAAGCACTAGGTAACCTGTCTACCACATAAGGAATGATTCTGGCCCAGAAATTGTAGTTATTGGCCGTTTGGGCAATCTCTTCCATCTCTCTCAACTTTCTGATTTGAAAGCTTGCATTTGCACCTGTTTCTGTCTTGTAACTCATCTAGTGCAGATACAGATTCTTAGTTGTAGCACTTAAATTTGCTTATTCTTGCTCAGCACTTGTTCAGAATTTGTAAGCACTAAATAAGCTACTAATTACTATAGCACTCAATCTTCCTCATTACCTAGAGGAAAACAGTTTTTGTACTTACTTTTCTCACTTGCTTAGAGAAAAACAGCTCTTGCACTCACTTTCCTCACTTATCTAGAAGAAAATTGTTTTTTATTCAGGCATGTCGAAGGGTCAGCTCCCAGTGTTCTCTCCTCTCTATCTGATGAATCTGGGCATCTTGACACAATGTAGAAATTGCTTCATGTACACAGAAATTGCTTCATGTACACAGACAACACTCTCCTTCTAACACCCAATACTACAACCTTTGAGAGATATACTTATCTAGCCAAACTGGAGGTAAAGCTCTCTCCAACCAAGACTGAACTTGACAGTCATGAGGAGAAGGTAAACATTTGCACCACACCACACTCATCACATAGTCTCACTAAATCTACACCACCAAAATCCACATATAGTAACACAAAAACATTCGCGGAGGCTCTCAATAATAATCTGTCTAAGCAACAGAGACCTCCAAAACAGAAACGCAAGCAGCCTTCATCCCCCAACACAAATGACACATAGCCCACAGACTCAGTGTGCCACTCAACCACAGCCAATAAGGTAAAACAAAGTACCCAACACACTAGTCATAGGTGACTCTATAGTCAGGCACACTGATGTCCCACTCACCAGGCTAAACAAGGAGAAGGTTACTGTCAGCTCCCTGTCAGGTGCCAGGATCTGCCACATAACCCACACACTCAGGTCACTCCACAACAAGTACAAATATGACTCTGTCATTGTCCATGTTGGTGTGAATGACCTGAGACGTACCTCCCTGGACTACATGAAAAGAGACATGGAAGAGCTCTCCGATCTTGTAGCCCAGGCAGGTATGACCCTAGCCTTGAGTAGCATTCTGCCATCACCCAGAATGATACCGCAGTACAAGGACAAAATGATTGACTTCAACAATTGGCTAAGCTTCTGGTGTCATTCTAAGGGGATCCAGTATCTGTCTGCTTGGGACACCATGGTCGATAGACCACGATGCTTTGCCACAGATGGCCTGCACCTGTCGCCCCCTGGGATTCCGGATACTGGCTAAGGCTCTTGCTGCCCCTGTAGTGCCATTTTTAGGCAAGGTTCAAATAACAAATTCAACAATGTAACAGGAACAGACAAGCAAAAACTGAGAGTAATGCTACTCAATGCTAGAAGTCTAAATCTCAAAATGCACTCACTCGAGGCACTCCTTAAAAGGGAGAACATCGATATCTGTGCAGTGACGGAGACCTGGTTCAAGGCTCCAGAGAGCACTCCTGCACTACCAGGATATAACTCTTACCACACTCTTCGGCCATGTAACCTGGACCGAAACACCAAAGGCGGAGGTGTGTACATATTCATTAAGGATATCCACACCTCCAGGCTAGTTGCTCAGCATAATGCATCCGAGGTTATCCAAGTGCAACTAAGTCTGGGTAAAACTGCAATCAAATTGTAGCTTGCTTCAGATCCCCCACCATGCCCTAGGATTCCCACTCCTCTTTTCTTGATGCACTGGAAAATATTAGGGTTCAACCAAACACCCTAATAATGGGTGACTTCACCTACCCCACCATTAACTGGGAAAACTACTCGTGTACCAACTCCTTAGCTCAACGCTTTCTGGAATTCATAAACTCCAATGCCCTGGATCAGCTTATCCACACCCTCACCAGGGGCAACAATATCCCTAGACCTAGTCATTACCAACTTGAATGACCGGTGTTCCACACCTGATGTCACCTCCTCGTTGGTCCGATCCGACCATAAGCTAATCACCCCTGATATCCACATCCAGCCCCCACCCCCCATTAAGGAAACCACGGTAAAAAATTTCTCCAACGCCAACTTCATGCTTCTTAAGACAGAAGTGGTGAACTTCATGACACCCATGCAGATAGACAATACAGTTACAACTGCTGAATTCTGCACAAATGCACTCTATAAGCACTTATACGAGTGCATGGATTGTGCTATCCCAAACAGAACCAAGACGCTATCCTCCAAAAAAAGAAGCCAATCTAGTGGTCCCTTGCCATAAACAAACTGTCCAACAGAGGGAAGAAACTATTGCAAAAGAGAGTAAAATCCCATGAGCGGAGGAGCTCCCTGCTCAGCCTCAGTAAGAAGCTGAGATCTCTTAGAAGATCCTCCAAAGCTAGCTCCGAAAACAAAATCACCACTAATTCTAAGGACAACCACAAAACATTCTATAGCTATGTCAAGAATCTCGATGGCAACACCCAGATCTGCTCTGAGTTACAGCACAAAGGCATGAAAATTACAGAACCAACTGATATTACCAACATCCTGGCAGATAGGTTCACTGCTAACTTTACCCCCCCACCCACTAAAGGGTCCATATCTATACAGGAAGAATGTAGAGTCCCTGTAATCACAACTACGCAGGTAAAATCTGCACTCTCTAAAGCCAAAAATACAGCATCCATGGGACCGGACAACATCCCAGGCTGCGTTTTACACGAACTTCAGAATGAACTGGCTCCCCATTTAAGCACCATGTTCAATAATAGCCTTGCATCAGGCTTTGTGCCCACTGAATGGCGCACAGCAACAGTTATCCCACTCCACAAAGGGGGAGCCACTACTGATCCCGGGAACTATCGACCTATTAGCCTGACGAGCCTGGTCTGCAAGGCCATGGAACGTATCGTCATGGAACTCATAAACAAAGATATTGGTAATCTCCAAACTCTGGATCCCACCCAGTTCGGGTTTGTGAAAGGCAGATCATGCCTCCTGAACCTGATCGATTTCTTTGAGGCAGTCACCAAAGCCGTAGATGAGGGTAAGGTGGTTCACACAGCCTATCTTGACCTCGCCAAGGGTTTCAACACCATCCCCCATTCTGGAATTATAGCTAAACTCACTAAACTAGGTATAAATCCCTACGTCATAAGATGGGTTGCCAACTGAATCACTGACAGAACCCACACTGTAAAAGTTGCAGACTCGAAATCTGACCTCAAAGCAGTGACAAGTGGATTACCACTTGGTTCCATCGGGACCTCTCTTGTTTGTTATCTACTTCTCTGACGTACAGGCTAATACAGAAGGCCTCTGGCTAACGAAGTTCGCAGACGACTGCAAACTAGAAGCCATAGTCAAGTCCCCAAATGATGTGGACATCCTACAGAAGGGCCTCGCTGAGACAGATGCCTGGTGTCAGAGCCATGGCCTCAAGCTCATTGCCAAAAAGTGCAGTGTCATCCCCTTTGGTAAAAACTCTGTACCCATGAACTACCACATAGGCAGCAATCTACTTAACACCGAATGTGTGATAAAAGACCTTGGGACCCAGGTGCACAGTAGTCTCTCTTTTGATAGTCACATCGCCACAGTAGTCAGGAAGTCCTTCTACGTGGCACACTTCATCATAAAAGGGTTCTCATCCAGGAAAAAAGAGGTCATTGTTCCCCTCTACTCGACACTCATTAGACCCATTATAGAGTACAGTGCCCCTTTTGGAATGTACCTCACAAGACATCTGCAGCAGCTGGAAAGGCCACAGAAGTACCTCACAAAGAGGATTACTGGCCTCAAACAAATGCCCTACACTGACCGCCTCAAAAAACTGCAGCTTTACTCGGTAGCATATCACCTACTCTGAAGTTATCTCTGCCTAACATATAAAGCTATGTTAAACCCTGAGCTGTTGGACATGCTACACCTAAAGAAATCCCAATCCCTCCGCTACATGCTCTAGAGACCTAAACCTTGTCACCACAATAAACAGGACATGCTGGAGGGATAGATTCCTGTCCCAGAGACTTCTCATACTCTGGAACAGGCTACCCATCTATGTCAATCAAAGTTCTTCATTAGCACTCTTCAAGAAAAATCTTGATAAGTGGATGGGAAATAGGAAATACACCCCGGGGACCACTTCTGTGTCTCTGCTCGACAGTGGCACAGGAAAATAATTTTCTTGGGTGGCATAAGCCAGGGAACCTTGTTGGCTAGGCTTACATAGGCCCTTGGGCCGATAGCCTAGTACCTACCTGTGAACCTATGAAGATCTACAGTTATGCTAAGCCTACATGCCTGCGTCACCCAAACATATAGAAATTTTCTGGATTTCTAAACCTCTGAAGGTTTGGCATTGGTCATAGGGAACAAAATAATGGCCAAAGTGTTCTGTTTTAACTTTTTGCTGTTAGACTCACACAAGCTTCATAAGCCATACTGACAATCTTTTAACAGTAAAGAGGTGACTGGTCCTTCCTTTGTCACAGTCTGTATCTGTCCCTCACATCCCAAAAATAACCATTTTCTTAAGTATTTAACCCTGGATGTCTGACTGTAAACAGGGTGAAAGAAATAACGGCCTTAGCTGTGTACTTAAACTTGCTGCTGTTAGATATTTGCATTACTCCTCTCTGACAAATCATACCATTGATTGCTTAACAATGATCTGTTATATGTAGTCCCCATTATCTTAATATACAGCTTACCTTCTTAGACTCCAAAGTTGCTGCTTTCTGACTTTGAAGATCACTTTTGCTAAATTGTGAGGAAAGTGAACAAAACAATGGTCACAGTAAACAGTTTTATTACTCACTGCCCTCCAGGAATCATGCCTGTTTCTATCAGTTTGGTCCATTTGTTCCCCTCTGTGGTAAGAGTTATTCATGAGAGGTCATCATCCATGTAACCTTCAGTTGTTTTTATTTATTTTTTTATTTTAATTGCACCCAGACCCCCCTGTGACTAACATGCATATTTGTGGATGCAGGGGCCTGCAGTGCCTTTTCTTGTGATGTATACATTCCTGATCATACCCCATGTAAGTTGCATCATGAATATGGCTTGACAGAACCAAGCACACACTATGGCCCATCTATATGCTTTGCATTACAATCTAGTCAGTAGTGCCATTACAGTGAGCCAAATGAACTCCCTTTCAACAGGATGAGCACTCTAGCATCATCTGCTCACTTCCACCATGCCTACCTGTCTGTTCTACCACCAGAGATGCTTATTCACCTTTTCCATATGGGTCATCATCAAGGACTCATTCCTCCATGCCATGGAACTGGCTGTACAGTAATGTAGTTCATCTTGTTTCTGTCACTTGAACTGCTGTCCTCTGACAAGCTGTATCAATAATTGTTTAACAGTGTTCAGTCAATTACTCTTTGCTTTTACATACAGTGTGTATCCCTACTTCTCATTCTAAAAGTATTTATGTTTTGAGTACTTTCCCAGATGTTTGACTGTGATATATTTGCTTTGCTGTCACAAGCATTTTTTTTATCTTTGTTAGCCCCTGTAATCGTGGTCACTGTATAATATATGAAAAAATGGCACAGGTTATTGTTTGGTGCAGTGAGTATGGTGAACAATTGAAGCTTTTGACTACCTCAAATAATTAACAGGTCATGGATTAGCTAGCCATGGCCTGTTAAAATGGTGAAGAAAGGAGCTGAGAGGTCATTTAATGAGTATTGTGACATCTTGATAGCTGCTGGTAGTTTCTTTCTTTTTTTAATCTTTAGGGCATTTATTTCACCAGTATGTTAACCATACTGATGAAATAATTATCCTTTTAAGTGTTGCAAATGAGGGAAAGCATGATGTTTTTTATTTTAAAATCACGTTTTACACTGCTGCCTTTTAGAAGTGACAAGTCCTTCAACTTTTAAAAAAAAGTGTGTTTGCAGAAGAAATGTAGTGACTCACATAACTTGCTATAATGCCATTCATGTGCTTTTCCCATCTCTGTACTCGTGTTGTATGTAGTTACATTACCACACCCCTACTCCTAATTCCAAGTTTACTTTTCTTTGCATTGGGGGTACATTCGGAAGTTTTACAGCATTGGACTTGGCATGCATTCCCCATTATCATTCATATCATTGTTTCAAGGATTTCAATTACAGTCCTCAGATTTTCAACAGGAACACATTTTGCAGCTTTAAAGAGGATATTAGAAAGGTTTATGTGGGCATCTGAAGTTCTGTTATTGTCTGTGGATGTTGAAATAACTCGTAATCCGTAGTCAGCGGGTTAACACTGAATAGTCAAAGTTATCTTCATATATTGTATGCTTAAAATATGTTGTGTGATTTAAGCCCAGAACTACTACCAATTGACATGAGACAGTATGTATACTTTAAGACACTATAATAAACTTTGTGTCTTTTGAATATCACTGTTAAAATAGATTTTCTTTAAAAAAGTGTTAACACTTCTGTTGTTAATTACAATCATATCATGTACCTATTCTGAACAGAAAAGCTTTACTTGATGTATAAGTGGTTAAAAATCTCATTTATTGCCTGCAGGGGGATACACTGCCTGAATACAGAAGCATGTCTGAATTTTTTATTGCTTTACATGGTTCCCCAGATGGTTCCAAACCACAAACCAAATCAAAAAGTACATGGTACATAGAGAAAGGTAACAGCTGTAGGTAAACATAGTTCTCTGCATGATTGTTGAGTATGCCAGCTTGACTGATGAAGTCTGTTGCAAAAAGCTCTGCAGTTCATACGTGCAGGCCGCTGCCAAGTAAAATTCAGCCTGGAATGAAGTGGTCCATCCTTGTCAAGCAACAGGACTGAATCCACAGTCATTTGTCAGCTTGGCATCTAAAGTTTTCCTAGGCTACTAGCCCCTCCCATTTACCCATAATTCTCTGCAACTTAGTTTCCTCTGGATCATCTTTTGCCACTTATGAAGCTTGTACTGGAGAGAAGAGGCCCAGGCAGTCTGGTGTTTAATTTGCTGTATTTGTGCAAAAATATTACTGTTTTGCTCTTTTTTTCAGTATTTCCATCTGATATGTCACCCTGATTCAATTAACCACAAACAGAACATGCTGAGAGTCCTTACCCCATTAAGTATGTTTATATAAATAAATGCCTTATCTAGTAGGGGGTGGTATGTGGGGAGCTAAATTGAAATCCCACACAGTTTTTTGCAAATTAAATTGAATTCAACATAGCCTCCTGGGTTGAATGATAAAATTGTTCTAGAAAAGTATTTTAGCAGTAAAAGCTGGTAAATGTGGGAGTTATTTCTTAATATTTATTTTTATATTTGCACATTTATCATCTTTGATGTACATTTTATGGTGTTATAAATACGTGTTTGATCTCATGTTTCATACATACATTTTTGTGTGTATTTTTATCTGTTGGTGGAACCCAGATTGCATCATTGTTTGTAACTTTTTAAATATTTAAATATAAACCAAGCAGCAAAAGCAGCCACTGCAGATCGTAAACCAAGTAAAATCCAAAAAACAAAATGATCAGGACAGCCAAACGGTTCAGTGTAACTTTCATTGCAAAACCATTTAAAATATTAGCGCTTTTATCTGTCTTATTGTAGATATCTTCAGAAAGAAATAAAAAGAATTAAAAAGGCCGTAACATCATGAGAACAGTCTACAACAGCCCCTTTTTATGTCATACAGGAAGCATCTAACAATGCATTAAGAAAGATTGCCAAACGTCTTAGTGACCAGTGCAATTTTAAAGAGACCTGAAACTTTGCAACACTGAAAACCACTGTCAACAAGTCAAACAAGAAAATATTAAACAATCCACTTTGAAATACTCTAAATAAATAGGTTGCAGAAAGAAATAACTTTAAAGTGTGCAGTCAAAGCTCGAAGTATAGAAGCCTTATAATTCAGATTACTAGTAATGGATACTGCTTCATTTAAACCTGGTACACTCCTGACATGCAAACATAACTGCCAACACAATTCTTTTGCAATAATAAATTCTGCAAGTCCTATTTGTTGTTTTCATCTGTAATCCTTTCAAGAATGGAAAATCTAAACATAGAAAAATATTTGCAGCTTATTGCATCCCTTGCTAGGGTACTTTTGTTGTCTATTTTATTAATGCTATACAAATGCTGATCTTCTTCTTCTTCTTTCGGCTTTTCCCGGTTAGGGGTCGCCACAGCGGATCACCTTGTCCGCACATTGAATGGCAGTGGAGTTTTACGGTGTCGAGTTGCCAGCCCGGCGCCCAACCTTCCACAGAAGGCACACTCACACGCACACCTAGGGCCAATTTAGAGTGTCCAATCCACCTGCAGCATGTCTTTGGGATGTGGGAGGAAACCGGAGCACCCGGAGGAAACCCACGCGACCACAGGGAGGACATGCAGACTCCGCACAGAAGGCACCCCAGCCGAGGATCGAACCGGAGAACCTCTTGCTGTGAGGCGGCAATGCTAACCACTGCACCACCGTGATAAAAACATTTATTAAGTAAATTGTTGGTCTTGTATAAAAGGCTGTACATCACTGACACCAGGCAAGGTAAACAACTTTAGATGTGTAGTAGAAATGTCTGTCCTAGTAAGCCATCTTCTAGCAGTGTCCCACTGTACTTATTTTCTATATAAATACATTGTTTGCACCGGCCACATTTCAGTGTCATAAAACTTTCTGCACTCTGTTTATTCAGAGTATTCAGAGGCAGAATGCTAACCCGCGGTAGTGGTACTGCGGTAGCGTTGTCACCTCACGGCAAGACGTTGTCCCGTTCAGTTCTCAGATAGAGCATCTTCTGTGTGGAGGCATGCGTGAATGGGCGTGCCTTTGTTGAAGGTTGTGCATCAGGGCTGGTAACTCGGCATGGAAAAATCCACCACCATACATTAGCGGACCGGAGTTCCGCTGTGGCGACCCCTAACCGTGATAAGCCGAAAGACACAACAACATTCAGAGGCAGAATGCTATTTTTACTTTCAAAGTGAATCTTTTAATGTTTTCTTGCTTGACTTGTTAACAGTGGTTTTCAGTGTTACACAGTTTCACTTTTGTTTATAAACAGCACAGGTCACTTCAAGAATGTTGGCGGCCTTTTTTGATACATTGTTACATACTTCCTGTTTGATATAAAAAGGGGAGTGTTCTCATGATGTTACGGCCTTTTTAGGTCTTTTTATTTCTTTCTGAAAATGTCTACAATAAGACAGATTAAAGCGCTAATATTTTAAATGGTTTTGCAATAAAAGTTACACTCAGAACGATTTGGATGTCCTGATAGTCTGTTTTTTTAATATTTAAATATGGTTACTTTGCATTTATCTAAAGGTTCTGATGGGAAGTACCGTATGGTTGGAATGAAAGTACTTAACAGCCTCTATTCTGTTTCTGGGTTGGTGTTTGTTTAAATAAATATACATCTTGTGGTGCAGCTCTCAGCATTTCTGTTTGTGGTTACTTGTCTTTGACATTCTACACACTAGCATGTTTTTTTTTTTTTTTATTGTAGTTACCTTGATTCTAGTAAATAGAACAGGTTAGACCTTACCAATTATTTACCCATTTTTGCATCTTTTTAATTTTCTTCCCTTTTCAAGGCCTTTGCATCTTTTTTATCTCCTTGACCTGTCTATGTTATCCTGTTTGAAACACACCTAGTCTGTTACCCTGTTTGTCAGTTCTTACATATGTAATTTTTTCTTTATGTAGTTTCTTATAAAGCATTTAGCTCAAGGAGTTGCAGCTGTATTTGGCAGGTTCATTTTCTGGTTCAAAATTGTAAAAACTGTTTAAAAATAGCTTGAGAGTTAGTTTGTTCTACTTGTTATTGCATGACGTTTCAGTCTCTTTAGTTATGAATAGTTGAGCTTTTACAAAATGTTGATGAAGCGACACAGTTCCATCAAAGGATAAATAATTATTGAGGTTTTTGTTTAGGGAAAGCTCATTCAAATAAACATAGTGATATTGTGAAGCTTTTAATACTCAGACTATTAGTGGGAAAAACAAGTAGTGGTTGCAGAGTTTGAAAGCTAGCTGAGCATCCTTTCCCAAGGGGATTCAGCCTTGGTATCATTCTTGGTCTCTGTTCCCAAGATCCAAACATGAATCTTAGTTATTTACTAACATAAAGAAAAAGGGACTGTGAAGACGACAGAAAGTTAAGAAAGTAAGGTAGATGTGAAATAACTTACCATCTGAGTGCTTTGTCCTGTTGTAGTTCACAACAGTACCAGTATGGAGGATTCCTGTACCACTTTAAGGGTTAGCAAAGTTTCTAGTTATTGTTGCTAAATCATCTCCTGACTAATTTTTTGGCAGGAGTTTCTTCTGTGTCTCACCCAAGAGGTCAGAATGATCCTGACTTCCAAGATGACCGTACTCTGATCAGCAGCTTAATTTCATCTCTGCCAGTGTGAAAGGAGAAACTGAGAAATAACAAGACAGTGAAATTGACATTTTTGTAAATTTCAGTTACTGGCTAGTTTAAGTACACTGCCTGTATAATAGCAAAGAAGAAACTTAGAGAACCAGAAAGAAAATCAACGAGAAACGAAAATTCTGGCTGGGTAGAATTCTGTGCAGCTGTTCAGAAAACAAGTAATTCAAGCTTCAGCTTTGGTGCAAGCGATGAGTTCCAGTAATGTTGAGGATAAAAAGAAGTCAAATATACTCAGATTAAATTAAACATTAAAGGAACATATACACTCAAATAAAAAAATGCTGGAAAAAATAGAAGAAACTTTTAAGAAGCTATTCGGATGAACAGATAAAACTACAAAAATTAGAGGATGAAATCAAGAAAAGGATTATTAAGTATAAGGCTTCTCAAAAGAGCTGTTTAAAACATGGTAGAGTTAGAAGACAGTGTGCAAATAAAACCTGAAATATTCTGCTGTACCAGAGAAAGTGGAAGAAGCTGTATTAATCTTATGAAAACAAGCAACTGGATGGGTATTCCAAAACAAGATTTGTTCATTGAAAGGCGAAATCAAGCATTTGTTTCAAGCTTGGCTATGAGAAAGCAGCAAGGCATATATTAGTAAAGATCCAATCATACTACCAGAAAGAGTTGATCCTGACAAAACTGTGGCAGAATGGAAACATCTTAAAATTAGAGAAGGCAGAGTGTTGTGGAAAATGATTATTCACTGTACACCAAGCAAAAGAGAAGGAAATGTACCCCAGCAGTCAGGGAATGTTGAGAGGCAGGCATGAGACTGAAGCTGCTGTATCCAGCTGTCTTCAAAATATTTTTTTCCAGGAGAATCAAAGGCAGTTTTAGATGCAAAACAGGCTAAAGAGGAAATAAAGTTTATACAACAAAAATTGAGTCAGCAAACAAAAGGGGACTCTGCCTCTTAATCTTCTGACAACAAAGCTCGGAGAGAGACTTTGCCAGTGAATTATTTTCCAGTGTTCCCAGGGAAAATGCTTGAGACACACAAAAAAGCACAGGAGTTGTCTAGAAGAATCAGGAGTACCTTGGGCTTGAATCAGACTCTGGTGTTGGGCGATGGAAATGTACAGTAGGAAGACCAGCAAGACTAAAATTAGTGAATAAACAAGAGAGTCTAAAGCATTATTCACATATGTGAAATTTGGCTTTGCAAGAAAAAAGTCGCTGAAAAAGACTGGATGTTTGTTGACTTTATTAAACTAGTAGATAGACTATAAAATATGTACCCCACTTTGTCAGTGATGTTTAGAATGACACTCAAATGGAAAAAAAATAATTGTAAGAAAAAAAATCTTAGTATTTGTGTAGAACATTTCATGTTGTAAACTGCAATGTCATTTATAGATTCATAGGTTCATAGGTAGGTACTAGGCTGTTTGCCCGAAGGCATTCATAAGCCTAGCCAGAATGTGTTGGCTTTCGCCACCCCCTTAGATTAGTTCCCTGTGCTTCTGCACAACAGATCCATTATAGTGATCCCCGGGGTAAACTTTCTGTTTTCCATCCACTTGTCACGGTTTCTCTTGAAGATTGTTAGCGAGGAGCTCTGCCCAATGTAGATTGGAATCTTGTTCCAAAGCATGGGAAGTCTCTGGGACAGGAATCTATCCCTCCAGCACGTCCTATTTATTGTTGTGTTGAGGTTTAGCTCCCTAGAGCATGTGGCTCGAGGGGGTATGGTTTTCTTTAGGTGGAGCATGTCCAGTTCTGGGTTGGACATGGCCTTGTATGTCAGGTAGAGATCACCTCTGAGTAGGTGGTATGCAACCGAGTACAGCTGGAGTTTCTTCAGTCGAGCTGCATAGAGCATCTGTTTGATGTCAGTGATCCTCTTGGTGAGGTACTTCTGTGGTCTTTCCGGCTGTTGCAGTTGTCTTGTAAGATACATCCAAAATGGGGCATTATACTCTATGATGGGTCTGATGAGTGATGAGTAGAGGGGCACAATGACCTCTTTTGATCTGGATGTGAACCCTTTTGTGATTTGGTGGGCCACATAGAAGGATTTTCTAACCACTTTGGCAATGTGATTATCAAAGGAGAGATTACTATCTACTTGGGTCCCAGATTCCTTATTATGTTTACCGTATTTAGGGGACTACCACCTATGTGGTAGTTTGTGGGTACTTTGTTTTTTTCCAAAGGGGATGACTATGCACTTTTTTTCATTTAGCTTGAAGCCATGATTTTGACACCAGGTATCTGTCTCAGTGAAACTCTTTTGGAGGATGTCTGTGTCAGCCGGAGAGTCAATAATAGCCCCTAGTTTGCAGTCGTCTGCGAACTTGGTCAGCCATAGTCCTCCTATGCTTGCCTGTACCTCTGAGAAGTATATGCCGAACAGGAGGGGTCCTAGCATTGAGCCCTGGGGAATGCCACTTGTAACTGGTTTAGAGTCAGACCTAGCTCCCACTACACTCATCATGTGGCTTCTGTCTGTGAGCCAGTTGGCAACCCATCTTGTGACGTAGGGGTTTATGTTCAGGCTGGTGAGCTTGTCTATAAAGCCAGAATGGGGAATGGTGTTGAAGTCCTTTGTGAGGTCTAGGTAGGCTGTGTGTACCACCTTTCCCTTGTCTATAGCCTTGGTAACTGTCTCAAAGAAGTCCACCTGGTTTAGGAGGTATGATCTGCCCTTAACAAAGTCGAACTGGGTAGGGTCCAGTGTTTGGAGGTTCCCAATGTCTCTGTTAATGAGTTCCATGATGATTCGCTCCATAGCCTTGCAGACCAAGCTAGTCAAGCTTATAGAGCGATAATTCCCGGGGTCTGTTGTGGCTCCACCTTTGTGGAGCGGAATAATCGTTGCTGTGCGCCACTCTATGCGTACATAGCCTTATAGTAAAACAGTTTTCAGTTTTGGGTAGTGTGTAGCCCAGGGTATTTTAAAAGAGTGGGAAGTCTTTGTAGTGACTGTTATATATGTTAAAAATATTAAAGTAATACAAGTGCTTTTTTAGTTGTAAACATATAGGCTTTACAGTATAAGAAGAGAAGAAAATCTGGACAAAAGCAAGTTTAATATTAATATGCTATGATCTTGAGCTGCTGGGTTGGGGTGTAAAAGTGCACTTGATTGTCTTATATGCAAAATTAAGATATATTATCTTATTTTTCAAGGGTAAATGTCTAGATTTAATGCCCTTGGCTTAAGCTATAAATAAGTACTTTTTTAAGCAAGTAGGCTTGAAAAGTAAGACAGAATGATGAAATCAATGAAAAATACTAAGTTTCTTACATCTGCAAAGATATTAGCTTGCCTTTTTACCATTAGCAAATGTTCAGTAAGAGTCAAGAAGTCTGCAGCTGAAGACAATTGTACATTTTTTTCAGTAAAATTTACAAAAATTAATTGTTGACTACTTTTACATGGAGACGAGCTGTCTGCAGGTGCAAGCCATTAATCTTGAGAGTTCTGAGCATTCTTTACTGAGGAAGATGCAAAATTAAAGGTACAATGGTAGGCAGTTCAGTGAAAAAGTTTGAAATTGTGGAAAGTGAATAAGAGATGGCAGCCTCCATAGCAGCCTTTATGCATTTAACAGAAAAATGCACAGTTTAGTTTTATTGAAAGATACCCAATACACTTTATATTAAGGGTAAAACGTAATGTTTTCTGAAAGCATGCAAGCTGTTATAGGTAACCTTAATTTTAGATTAGGTAATAACTGTGGGTGCAGCTGTCAGTTTGGTTTCGTGGTTTCTATTTGGAGGGTTAAGCATAATTTTTTTTTAAATGTACATAGTTTTTTTGTGCGTATTCTAAGTTAATAGGGATGGGTGTGTTCTGAAAATGTATTTAGTTTTTTGTTTGAGGATTTTCATAAAAAAAAAAGTTTTAAAAATTTTGACACATGTTCAAATGGAGATGTTTAGAAACTACTGTATAAAAGATCAGCCTGTCAAAAATTAGTGTGTACATGTAATACTACAAAAGTTGGAAGTATAGAAGACAGTTTTTATTAAAATGCATAATAGGTGGGTACATAACTTTTCATCATACTGGCTACATTATCTTTGTTATCTTAGAAAGTAAGTGGTCTTACTGATATAGACAAAAAAGAAGCATACTAAATTATATTAAGGAATGCAGAGTGGAACTAGCAGTGCTGCAGGAGACACATTTGGAATGAACTGAGCATGTGAATGACAAAGAAAGGGCTTCAAGTTGGTTATTCAGCAAGATTTCAAGGACAAAGGAGAAGGGAGAAAGTGTGATAGTAAGAGGCTGTTGGCAAATGAGAAAGATTATGCTGGCATGTATTTAGATCCATCAAATGTTGCTGTTATGGAGCTTAAGAATATTTTGGGAGAAATCAGCTTTCAGCAAGGAATATTATTTTTAGATGGGGAATGGAACTTTATTTGCAACATTGAGGATGTATTGGGAAACCTAGAAGGAAAAATAAAATTCTGTATTTTAAACTTATCACTATTTTTAAGCCTTGTATTATATTTGTATTATCTTGTTTATTATTGTATCATCACTGTTTATCTGTCATGTGGAACGTTTATCCCATGGCCTCCGTTGAAAAAGGGCTCGTGCTCAGTCGGATAAGAAATGTCAAAATAAAATAAATAAATTTCTGAAGGAATTTATGAAAATATTTGGTATGGAAAAAGTGAATTCAGTAGTAGGAACTTTGACATAATTTGAATATTATATTATTATGTTATTTCTCAGGAAAGTGTACGTTTAATTGAAAGCTTCAGTACACATCCAATAACCATTTCACGTCAAGTACCAATAAAAACTAAGAAAAAATGCAGGGTAATGAAGTAAAAATGAGACACTGGCCCTTCCCTGCCTACCTTTTAAAAAGAGAGGAACTTAAGGAGTGGGTGGTGGAAATAAATTGAGTTATTAGGGAAGATAGAAGTATCTTCAGAAGTTTTAGCTCATGAGTGAAATAAAATAAAAATGGAATTTAAAAATAGGATAGAAATAAAAGAGAAATTACTTAGAGGAGGTGACAAAGGTTAAAATGTTACAAAATAAGGGGAATCTCGCAGAACAAGAAGAGGCATAAATATATAGTGCTAAAGAGAAATTAAGTGTGTAGTAGGATAATATGCATGAGTGTAGAAAAACTGCTGTTAAGCAACTATTTTTTGATGATAATTCCAGAGCACCAAAACTTTTATCACAAGTTAGGCAAAAGAAGTTAGAAAGGGTTGTCACCAAACTTAGTCTATAACAAAAAAAAAAAAAAAAAAAAAAAAAAATCCAGAGATCCTGTAGAAGTATTAGAGATATTTAAGAAATTTTATGAAAATTTCCATGAAGCAGAGAAATGTGGAAATCAAGAAAGAGCACAAATGGAAATATTTATGGAAGACTTAATTATGCCAATGTCAGAGGTAGATCTCAACAGCTAACAGGTTAATTAGGAGAAGATGAGATAAAAATGTTGATATGTAATCAAGCTTCAGGAAAGTTTCCAGGAACAGATGGTATTCCTGTTGCTGTTTGGAAGTTAAGAGGGAAATAAGTGATAAAGATCTGGATGATTTTATTTAACAGCATTTTAAAAGGAAGGGAAGCAGTGACATCTTGAAAGAAAGCTGTGGTGGCTGTGTATTACATAAGGATGGTATAGACTCGTTAGATTGAGGTTCATATAGACCAGTGATGGTGAACCTATGACATGTGTCAAAGGAGACACACACCACATTTTGGGTGACTCGCTAACACCCAAGTTAACAAAGACACCGCTTTTGCTCATGTGCACTGAATTATTTTGTGGCCGGAGCTTTTGCCACGCCAAACCCAAAAGATTCGCCATCACTGATATAGACCCATGTACATTTCAAACCATGGTTATAAAGTGTTTGTCTATATTATTTAAAAGAATAGCAAAGGTGTTGCCAAAATTGATAGTATGAATCAGTGTTGTTTTCTGGGGAAGCAAACATTTGACAACAGTGATCCAGAGGGCAGCAGAAAGTAGGAAAATACTTTTACTGTTGCTGGGGGACTTGATAAAGAGAAGGCATTTGGCAGAGTAAGCTGGGATTTTCTGAATAGGGCAATGGAGGTATTTGCATTCTCTGATGCAATAATAAGGTTATTTAGGGTATATGAAGGATTGGAGACAAATAAAGTAGGTTTCATCTCTGATAAGTTGTGTTTGAACAGAGGAACAAGGCAGTAGTGTCCTCTTTCCCCTTTGCAATTTGCTTTATAGTTATAGCCATTGGCAAAGAAAATAAGATACCTGGAAATGCAAGGATATAACTGGTATGTAGTCAAGAAAGTTTGGCTTTATGTTGACTAACATTGACTGGATATGTTAAAAGTAATGTACAGTGTTTACAGCTATAGTTGTGTTGGCGCGGTTTAGAATGTGTAATGTTTGTAGCTGAGATTGTGTCGCTGTGGTTTATTGTAATTTATATAAATGTAACATGGCCACTGGGGATGCACAAGCCAGTGCATTTCTTTGTGCCAGTCCCAAGCCCAGATAAATGGGGAGGGTTGAGTCAGGAAGGGCATCTGGCATAAAACTTTGCCAAATAATTCATGTGGACACTACTAAATATTTCCATACCTGATCAGTCGAGGCCCGGGTTAAGAATGACCGCCACCAGAACTGTTAGCCAACAGGGTGCTGGTGGAAATTGGGCTACTGTTGGCTGAAGGAGGAGAAGTGGCAGAAGGCATGGCCGAAGGCAGGAAGAGAGGAGAAAGGCTAGGACTGTGGTAGTGAGGGTCGGAAATTTGAATGTTGGCAGTATGACTGGTATAGGGAGAGAGCTAGCTGATATGATGGGCAGAACGAAGGTTGGTATATTGTGTGTGCAAGAGACCAGATGGAAGAGGAGCAAGGCTAGGTGTATCGGAGGTGGATTCAAATTGTTTTATCATGGTGTGGATGGGAGGAGAAATGGCGTAGGAGTTATTCTGAAGGAACAGTATGCTAAGAGTGTTTTGGAGGTGAAAAGAGTGTTGGATAGAGTGATGTTTATGAAGCTGGAAAGTGATGGTGTAATGATGAATGTTGTTAGTGCATATGCTCCACAAGTTGGGTGTGCGATGGATGAGAAAGAAATATTTTGGAGTGATTTGGATGAAGTGGTGATGACTGTACCAAAGGGTGAGAGAGTGGTGATTGGAGCAGATTTCAATGGGCATGTTGGCAAAGGGAACAGAGGGGATGAGGAAGTGATGGGTAGGTATGGTGTTAAAGGAATGCAGAAGGTCAGATGGTAGTGGATTTTGCGAAAAGGACATGGCTGTGGTGAATACGTATTTTAACAAGAGGGAGGAGCACAGGGTGACATACAAGAGTGGAGGAAGATGCATACAGTTGGAGTATATCTTATGTAGGAGGGCCAGTTTGAAGGAGATTGGAGACTGTAAAGTGGAGACCGGGGAAAGTCTAGTTAGGCAGCATAGGATGGTGGTTTGTAGGACGAATTTGGTGATCAAGAAGAGGAGGGAGGAGTGTGAGAGCCGCACCAAGGATCAAATGGTGGAAATTGAAAAAGGGTAATTGTGAGGTGGAGTTCAGGGATGGGTTAAGACAGGCACTGGGTGGCAGTGAAGAGTTACCAAATAGCTGAGTAACTACAGCAGAGCTAGTAGGGGAGACAGCTAGAAAGGTGCTTGGTATGACATCTGGACAGAGGAAGGACGACAAGGAGACATGGTGGTGGAATGAGGAAGTACAGGAGAGTATACAGAGAAAGAGGTTGGCAAAGAAGAAGTGGGGTTGTCAAAGAGATGAAGAAGGCAGACAAGAGTATAAGGAGATGAGGTGCATGGCAAAGAGAGAGGTGGTGAAGGCTAAGGATAAGGCATATGAAGAGTTGTATGAAAGGTTGGACTAAGGAGGGAGAAAAGGACCTGTACAGATTGGCTAGACAGAGGGACCGAGCTAGGAAAGATGTGCAGCAGGTAAAGGTGATAAAGGATAATGAGGGAAACATACTCACAAGCGAGGAGAGTGTGTTGAGGAGATGGAAAGAGTACTTTGAGGGTTTGATGAATGAAGAGAATGAGAGTGAGAGAAGGTTGGATGATGTGGGGATAGTGAATCATGAAGTACAATGGATTAGCAAGGAGGAAGTAAGGATAGCTATGAAGAGGATGAAGAATGGAAAGGCTGTTGGTCCAGATGACATACCTGTGGAAGCATGGAGGTGTTTAGGTGAAATGGCAGTGGAGTTTTTAACCAGATTGTGTAATGAAATCTTGGAAAGTGAGAGGATGCCTGAGAAATGGAGAAAGTGTTTTGGTACCGATTTTAAAGAATAAGGGTGATGTGCAGAGCTGTAGTAACTACAGAGGGATTAAATTGATAAGTCACAGCATGAAGTTATGGGAAAGAGTAGTGGAAGCTAGGTTAAGAAGTGACGTGATGATTAGTGATCAGCAGTATGGTTTCATGCCGGGAAAGAGCACTACAGATGCAATGTTTGCTCTGAGAGTATTGATGGAGAGGTACAGAGAAGGTCAGAAGGAGTTGCATTGTGTTTTTGTAGACTTAGAGAAAGCATATGACCGGGTGCTTAGAGAGGAGTTGTGGTATTGTATGAGGAAGTCGGGAATGTCAGAGAAGTATGTAAGAATGGTACAGAATATGTACGAGGGTAGTGAGACAGCGGTGAGGTCTGTGGTGAGAGTGACGGATGTGTTTAAGGTGGAGGTGGGGTTACATCAAGCATCAGCTCTGAGCCCTTTCTTATTTGCAATGGTGATGGACAGGTTGACAGACGAGATCAGATAGGAGTCCCCATGGACTATGATGTTTGCAGATGACATTTTGATCTGTAGTGAGAGTAGGGAACAGGTGAAGGAGACCCTGGAGAGATGGAGATATGCTCTAGAGAGAAGAGGAATGAAGGTCAGCAGGACTAAGACAGAATATATGTGTGTGAATGAGAGGGAGGATAGAGGAATGGTGAGGATGCAAGGAGTAGAGGTGGTAAAGTTGGATGAGTTTAAATACTTGGGGTCAATAGTTCAGAGTAACGGTGAGTGTGGAAGAGAGGTGAAGAAGAGAGTACAGGCAGGATGGAGTGGGTGGAGAAGAGAGTCAGGAGTGATTTGCGATAGATGAGTACCAGTAAGAGTGAAAGGGAAGGTCTAGAAGAGGGTAGTGAGACCAGCTATGTTATATGGGTTGGAGACAGTAACATTGACAAAAAAGTAGGAGTTTGAGCTGGATGTGGCAGAGTTAAAGATGTTAAGATTTGCACTGGGTGTGACGAGGGTGGACAGGATTAGGAATAAGTATATTAGAGGGTCAGCCCAGGTTGGAAGGTTCGGAGACAAAACCAGAGAGGCAAGATTACATTGGTTTGGACATGTGCTGAGGAGGGATGCTGAGTATATTGGGAAAAAGATGCTAAGGATGAAGCTACCAGGTAACAGGAAAAGAGGAAGGCCTAAGATAAGGTTTATGTGGTGAGAGAGGACATGCAGGTGGTTGGTGTAACAGAGCAAGATGCAGAGGACAGGAAGAAATGGAAACAGATGATCCGCTGTGGCGACCCCTAACGGGAACAGCCGAAAGAAGATGATGATGATATAAATGTAACATGGCCTATGTCATATGTGATAATTTAATAAAGATGTTTCTTGTTTAAAAAAATAGTTGGCATTATTTGCATCCCTTATAATTCCAGAAAGGACATCTTGATGTTGAGGAATTTTTTTGAGACATTTTCATGTCTTTTTCCGGATATAAATTTAGTGAAGATTAGACAAAGGCTAAAGCTGTAATTTATGTATCATACACAAATTCGTTCAGAAATAGCCATATTTATTTGGAGACAGTAAGATGATGTATTTAGGAGTATGGATTAAAAAGGTTTCTGTTATGGCAGCTAAGGAGATGTGGTAACCGACTAAATAAAAGATCTAACAAAAACTGAGAAACTAGAAGCTCTTGTCTATGGAATATGGGTAATAGGTTGCAAGCAGTGAAAATGTTTTGAGCCCCTTTAGTTTTACATGCATGTCAGGCATGTTTTTTTTTCAACCAGAGGAAATGTTGTGGACAATAATTAATAAAGCTGAAGGAATTTATCTGGGGGGGGGGGGGAGAAGACAAGAGGTAAGTGGGATAAGTTAATCCTTCCAGTAGTGTAAAGTTGTGCAATATTTCCTGATTTGAAAGGTTATTTTACTGCTGTACAGTTAAGGCTTATATACTTATCCTGCAGAAGGTTATAATTCAAAATAGAAAAGGATGATGATGAAGTGGGGGTCAAGAAATTTAGAGAGAATGGAATTTTAGATTTCAATCCTGAAGGAAAATAATAACCATACAGAATATTATATTCATAAAGTAGCAAAAAGTATCTAAACCAACACAAGAATGGAAAAGAGGTTTTGCCAATAGGGATGACTGCAAGTAAGGGTACATAAAATAGGCAAGAGGGGACTGGAATTTACTGTAGCAGACAGGAAAAGGAACCTAGGTACTGTGAGCAAATAACTCGAGAGAGAAAGGTAGTAGAGTAGGTTGAGGCCTAGAAGACATTTGGGCTGCAATCTAGAAACTGCTTGACCTTTCAGGGATTAGTATCAGAGTATTGGCATAGAGAAAGGGATTGGGGAATCTTAAGTGAAAGCCCTGCTGTAGTGGATTTTTAGTTGAATCTGAAACAGAAGCTGCTGTTAAAAAATGAGTAATTAGTAAGGGCATATAACATATTGCATGATAACTATAAGAGTCAGTCGAAGGAGGTTAGAAAAGATTGGGAAAAAATAACGGAAAAGCAGTTTACAAGAAAATAATGGGAGGACATGTGTATGGTTCCCAAGTATGCAACAGAGTTCAGAAGGTTTAGTGTCTTTGGTTGAAGTGTTTGCATAGGTATTTTATATCCCAAACAGACTTCAGAGAATTTTTACTGATATAGATAGCACGTGTTAGAGGTATAATGGGGAAGAATGCGGCAACTGAGAACATACATTTTGGGAGTGTAATGAGTTGTCCAATTTTAAAAATTCCCTACAGAATACTATTTCAGAAATATTGGGTGAGCAAATGGCTATAAGTAAGGAAATGAGTTTTTTGAACTGGGACACAGGATTTGAATTGCCTATACCTAGTAAGACATTATTAATTTTAATTCTGTTGGCTGCCAAAAAAGCAATTATTAGAAAATGGAAACAAAAAGTCTAAACAAACTGTATGTGAAGTACTGAATATTATAAAAGATCTAAAAGAACTGGAAGAGGGATCTTTAGGAAGTGGAAACAGAAACTTCCATAGAAATTGTTGGAACATTACCTGCAGAATAATGTTTAGGAAGAGGAGGAGCAAGGTTTAAGGGAAGGTAGGAGTTCAGTAGTTTATGTAATGTTGAACTCGTAATGATTATAAAGAAAAACAATTGTGATATACATTGCATGTAAATGGGGAAAATGTTAATTTGTTTTATTTTTTCTGTTAATGTATTTGTGCCTACTACTTATGTCTTAAGTGATCATTTAAAAAAAGAGGTTAGAAGGATCTACTCCAGGCCATCATCTTCCAGGTCCATCAAGTCATATAGTAGCCACACTATCACTCTTGACATTGATTATGAGAAACTGAAGAAGGCTTTCATGAAGTTTCAGCAGAAAATACTTTCCTCTTCACTCTGTGGGTGGACAGAGACACTTCTTCCTTCCCTTCTTTTTCTTACTTTTTCATCCCAGATGTCCTTCAAGGATGCATCTGCAGTCCTAACAAATGGGTTGTCCTGCCTCAGGCAGCCCTTCGGTCGGCCGGATTCCAAAGTCTGGGTCTGGCCTCGGCTGATGTCGCACTTCACCCGACGTCATAGCTGCTAGGGTATAAAGGCATCAGCCGACGCCATTTTCCTCTGTCTTTCTTGCCACGCGGTGCCCGAAGCAGAAGCTGTTCGCAAGTGCCGCTCAGTCAGATCCAGAGATTTCAGCTTACTGAAGACTTCTAAAAAGCTAAGTACCCCGTTGGGGACTCTTTCTTGCCTCAGCCGATGTCAGACAAAGTAAATAATTGTTTAACTTGTGGGAAACAAATACCTCATAAGGATTTCCACTCTTATTGCCTTCCTTGCTTAGGCCCAGACCACGACGTATCAGCCTGTTTAGCCTGTGCTTCCTTCAACCGACGGACTCTTAGACGTCGGTCGGAGTTTGCTGAAGAGTTTTTTGGCTCCACTTTTGCATATAAAATGCCGTCGGAGACTCCGACTACACATTTAGCTAAAAAACGCAAAGAAAAGGACCGACACTCGCGGCCCGCGGTTTCGGCTGAAACCACGGTTAGGCCTACCGCGAGTGTCTCGGTTTCGGCTGAAACCGAGACCTCGGTTCTCCCTACGGCCGAAAGCATGCCTCCGATTACCGAGGCCACACAGGCCATGGCTGAGTCGGCTACAGAAATTCCTGCTGAAGCAGGCATACAAGAGTTGTCTGACACTATTCCGTTGGACATCTCTACTCCTGCACGTGGGGCAGCTAGTCCCCCTGCTTCTATGTCTATCAAGGCCTTTTCCAGGGCTAAAGCAGCCAAACTTTCCAAGGCCTTACCTTCAAAAGCTCCCTCTCACAGGCCTACCTCTAGTTCCCAGATTCTCAGCCTTGCTGAGGACCTGATTTCTTTGATCAGGGGATCCCATCCTCACCCAGATAGGGCCTCACAACCCCCTCCTGATAAGAGGCCTAGGACTGAACCGCCTGAACCTCTGTCCTCTGACTACTCTTCGGATGGTTCAGATGTATCGGACCATCAGGAAGGCCTGTACTCACCTTATGAGGATTCTGATGCAGAAGACTCCATTCCTTCTGCCTCACCTCCAGAGGAATTTTCTTTTGGGGAAACCCTACACTCTATGAGGGAACACTTCCAATGGCAGGGTCAGGACTTTTCTGATTCTAGGAAAAGGCTAAGGACTTTTTTACACTTACCACAGCATAGGCCTTTAGCCATTCCACCTGTACTTTCAGTTGTTGATGATGCATACAATGATGCCAGTACTGCCCCTGATTCTCTTCCCCCGGCCCCTGCAAAGCCTGACAGATACTACAGGGTCCCGGATTCTCACTACCACTTGTATAAAGCTCATGCTGCAGACCCAGAAACCATTTCTCAGGGCCCTAAGGGTGTTGCAGCTGCCTCTGCCAAAAACCCACTACCATCTGAAAGAGACTCTAGAGCATTAGAGAGATGGGGTAAAAAGGTTTATACATCTGCTACTCTTTCTGCCAGGGCTTTAAACTGTCAATTTCACATGATTCAGTACCAGGAATTTTTGTTAGATCAACTGAATAAAAAGCTGGCCTCTCCTGAACCTTTAGACCGTAAGTCCCTTCAGGATTTGGTACACAGTTCTCAGCAGGTCAGTAATCATGTCTTAAAATGTGGCTATGATGCACTGGAGGCTTCATTTAGATCAGCTATGACTGGAGCAGTGATTCGAAGGCATGCCTGGTTAAAAGAACAATCCTTACCAGACCATGTTAAGTCTAAGCTCCTGGATGCCCCTATGGAGAAGCGAAGTTTGTTTGGCTCCCCTGCACAGGAGGTTCTAAAGAAAGTGGAAGAGAAAGCAAAAGTCCAAACAGTCAAGGATTTTTTGCAGGTCCAACCTCCAAGGTTTAGCAGAAATTGGCCTTCAAAGAATTGGTCCTTTCCAGACACCTCCAGACCACAGAGAGGCAGAAATAGAGTCCCAAGAGGCAGAGGTCAGTCTAGGGGTGCCTGCAGGGGTCGTCAGTGGCAACCTGCCAACCAAAGAAGTGCCGCCACAGATGCGACTGCAACCACTTCTACAGGACAAACACAATGACTTGGCTCTAATTCCGCCTACCAGGGAACAAATGTAAGCACCCTTGGGTGGAAAGCTAGCCTTATTCTCAAGAAACTGGCATTGTATTACAGGCGACAAATGGACTTTACAAACAATAGACAAGGGCTACAGGTTTCACTTCCACACTCTACCAAAAAAGAGAGGAATGCCAAACCTTCCACCAAGCCAGACATCAGAGGCTCTAAAACAAATCAGCAGTTTACTAAGGATGAGAGCAATAGAAAAGGTACCATCTATGGAACAAGGCCAAGGATTTTACTCCAGACTATTCCTTGTACCAAGAAAAGAAAATCAATGGAGGCCTATTCTCGATTTGTCCGCACTGAACACATACCTCATTGTTCCAAAATTCAAAATGCTGACCCTACAGCAACTTCTTCCCATGTTGGGCAAGGAGTCTTGGCTGGTGACTCTAGATCTCAAGGAGGCATACCTGCACGTCCCTGTACGACCAGATTGCAGAAGACACCTCAGATTTCTTGCAGGATCAGAGCATTATCAATTCTCAGCATTGCCCTTTGGCTTATCTACTGTGCCCAGAGTATTCACGAAATGCCTGGCATCAGTTATTGCTCATTGCAGGCTTCAGGGAATTCAAATCTACCCATACCTGGACGACTGCCTAATACAAGCGGACAACAAGACAAAATTAATAAAGGATTTGGCCAATGTCATACAACTGCTGCAAGCCTTGGGATACACAGTCAACATACAAAAATCAAGACTAGTGCCATCCCAAAGGATAACATTTTTGGGTGCAGAACTGGACACAATAACTCAGATGGCTTTTCTCACAGAGGAAAAACAAAAGCAACTACCAGTCTATTTCATGGCCTTAACAAGACAAACTCAGCTTACTGCAAGGAAAGTCCTGCAGGCCCTGGGTTACATGGCATCCTGCATAATATTGATCCCACATGCCAGGCTGCATATGAGAAAGTTACAATGGTACCTAAAGAATGTATGGTCTCAACACAGACACAGTCTAGAAGCCCAGATACCAATCATTCCATGCCTGAAAAAAGAATTCCTGTGGTGGGCCCAGGCCTGTCAGATAAACAGAGGACTGCCTTTCCACAAACCACATCCAAGACAGACCATCACCACGGACGCCTCAGACCTAGGCTGGGGGGCACACATGGAAGACAAGTGCATCCAAGGCCTATGGTCACAAGACCAGCTGAATCTACACATAAATCTAAAGGAGATGCTGGCAGTGAAACATGCAATCGAGGCATTCAGACCATTCATCCAGCAAGGACACCTGCTGATAAGGACGGACAATACCACAGTCATGTCATGTCACATCAACAAACAGGGAGGCACACATTCATACCCTCTATGCCGGATGGCAATGGACCTGTGGAACTTGGCCCTGAATCTCAACATCCAACTGCAGGCCAGATTTGTACCAGGAAAAGAGAATTCACTAGCAGACAGCTTAAGCAGGACTACCACGGATGCTCACGAATGGATGCTGCATCCGGATATTTTCAAAACCATAACAAAGAAATGGGGAAGGCCAGAGATAGACTTGTTTGCCTCCCCACACAACCACCAACTGAAGAAATTTTGCTCAAGAGTATACCACCCATTTGCCTGGAGGGTGGACTCCCTTTCTTTCAGCTGGAAGGACCTGACAGTATATGCCTTTCCACCTCTTCCTTTGATGTACAAAGTTCTACTGAAGAACAGAGAGGAACAGCCAAAGGTAATTCTGAAAGCTCCAGACTGGCCAAGGCAACATTGGTACCCGCTACTGAGAAGCATGTCTCGGACGCATTCATGGCATCTACCTCTATGTCCTTTACTTCTAACGCAGAACAATTACAAGACCCTACATCCAAACTTAAAAACACTACAGCTAACTGCTTGGAAAATTGCATAAAACAAAACCAACTTGATTTATCTCAGAGGGTCAAGGACATTATCCTGGAGGCTCGCAGACCTTCCACAAGGAAAACATATTCAGCCAAATGGAAAAGATTCCTCATTTGGAGTGCAAAAAGGGGGGAAAATGTCACACTAGCAAACCTAGCACACATCCTGGAATACTTAGCAGAACTGTTCCACAATGGCCTGTCCTATTCTTCCATTAAGATACCTGCATCAGCAATTTCAGCAGAGTACAACATGGATCCTCCGGTCTTCTCTCATCCTCTCCTCAGACAATTTTTGAGAGGGATCAAAAATGTAAAGCCTCCAAGAAAACCACCTTTACCTGCATGGGATCTCAATTTTGTGCTAGAAAAGTTAACACTTCCCCCTTTTGAACCAGCAGCAACAGCAGACTTACAGTTCTTATCTTGGAAAACTGCTTTTCTGCTAGCAATCACTTCAGCAAGAAGGGTATCTGAGTTACAGGCATTAATGGCAGTGCAGCCTTTCCTTATCTTCCATCAGGATAGAGTGTCTCTGAGAACCAATCCTACTTTTATGCCAAAGGTGGTATCCAGGGTATCCTTGAACCAAGCCATACATTTACCTACATTCTTCCCCAACCCACAGAACAGGGGGGAAGAACTACTACACACCTTGGATGTACACAGACAACTGCGCTACTATCTGGACAGAACCAAGAACAGCAGAAAAACTGACCAGCTTCTGGTAGCATATGCAACAGGAGTGCAAGGAAAAGCAATTTCAAAACAGACAATTTCAAAATGGATAGGAAATTGCATTCGATTCCGCTACTCATTTCATGGAAAGACAACTCCTGAAAATATCAGGCCTCACTCCACAAGAGCTACAGCCACCACTACAGCTTTCCTACGAGGAGTGGCTACCAAAGACATTCTAGAAGCTGCTACTTGGAGCTCCGTGCATACATTTGCCAAGCATTATAATCTTCCTTTATACTCCAGATCCCGAGCAGGTTTTGCAACTGCTGTTTTACAAGGGATCCTAACTACACCATCATTATCTTAGTGCCTCCTCCCCCAGATTAGCTATGGTATTCTACCCATTTGTTAGGACTGCAGATGCATCCTTGAAGGACATAGTACAGTTTTGTACCTACCATAAATGTAGATGTCCGATAGGTATGCATCTGCAGTCAGGATTACCCACCCTCCTTCCCTTCTGTGGTATTCCTAGGGTACTTACCCCTCTTTTAGCTAGCTGGGGGAATCTATTATGGTGTATTTGTTTGTATGTATATATGTATAGATATATTTTGCATTCTACTGTTTGGAATTATCTGCATTTATCCAAATTTAGCCTTCCTAGAGGGCACCTGGCATCTGGGGCAAGAAACACTGAGGAAAATGGCGTCGGCTGATGCCTTTATACCCTAGCAGCTATGACGTCGGGTAAAGTGCGACATCAGCCAAGGCCAGACCCAGACTTTGGAATCCGGCCGACTGAAGGGCTGCCTGAGGCAGGACAACCCATTTGTTAGGACTGCAGATGCATACCTATCGGACATCTACATTTATTGTAGGTACAAAACTGTACTTTCTCCTTGCTGACACCCATTTTAGTACTATTTCTGATTGTGCCAGTTATGAATTTTCCGGTGTCAGTGTCTGCATATTTTGCAGTGTTGCTTTCAAGGCCGCAACATTTATGATAAATGCCATTCATGTTGATAGTGCCTTTGGTGTCAGTGACTCTGCTACTTCAGCTTTGGCATTTGGAGTTTCACTGTTCTTGATGTTTGGGGGGGGGGGGGCATTTGGTGTTGGTCTCTATGTTGGTGTCATTGCTAACTTTGGGTGAATCTGTGCTTGTGTCACCTGTCTTGAGACTCCTGTTGGACTTGAGATTGGTGGGTCAGTTAACTGTGTTGTCTGGTGTCAAGCAGTCAAAGGCAGGCTTGGCACATACTTTCTCGTCATCATCCCAGTCGCAATTTGCTTCAGCCTTGGATAGCCAGGATGTGTATCCTTGTCCTCGAGTATGGTCAACATTGACAATGCAGGTGGTTCTACATTTGAGTTTTTTATTTTTCTCCATCTTTCTTTCTGTTCAAACGTCCATCCATCCTTTTCTTTACAGAGAGAATGTGGAGCTGTTGTAGGATTTACTTGTACCTGGAGCAATACAGCTATATTCCATATTCTTGGACCTATTTCCTTTGAAGTAAAGAAGGAAGCATACATGAAAGAGGATGCTCCTGGCCTCCCCTCTGGAGACCTCTACCCTGGATAACAGTTATTGGAAATGGCATTGATTTCCTACTTTCTCACCAGATGACTGCTGGAAAAATCCTAGAAATGGTGACACAGGGTGCGAGATAGCCCTTATACCCCATGTTATGAAGCTTTTCAGTTCCTCTTGCCTTCCTCATTGGTTGTATCCCCTGGAGACATATTGATGCATCTTTTCGTTAGGACTGCATGGGAAGACCCCATTGTTGAGTCACCTGTTCCAAGGTGGCCAGATAAAACTCTGGCCTCCCAAGAATTGCATTTTCTGGCTTGACACTCCAATCTAGACTCTGTTGTTGCTTTAAGATTCCTTAAGAAAGTTTTACTCCAGAGTCCTGCCATCCAGCCTTCATAAAGAGCAATGGAAAGGTTTTGAAAGTGTGTTTAGGCCTCAGAGCAGAAGCCAAAGTAACTCCAGTTGATAAGAAGGTCAAAGAAAACAGATTATGGTGGTTCAGGCACATGGGCAGGAAAGCAAAATATGATTTTTGTGAAGATTTGAAAGAGACAAGAAGACGAGAGAAGACAAGGATGTCCAACCAAGAGATGGATGGATTGCATGAAAGAATACCTGTAACAGTTGGGCATGACTGTCAAAGAAGATAGGAAAGTGGCACTGAATCAAAAGAGATGGTGACAGTTGACATAACACCTAAGTCCCATTTAAAAAAATGATGATGGTGGTGGTGATATTTGTGCATTTCGGTCATTCATACTGAGGCTGGTAAACTGTCTCTCATACATAGCATCCTTCTTGTGATCACTGTTGCAGTATTACTAGCCGTTGGTATACTCTGCCAAAGAAAGCCATATGTATGGACAGGATACTAAAGCTTGGGCGTCTTTTTCTCATGCAGTATTTACAACAGACGACCAAAACACACCAAGGCAATCTTTTACATAAGGGATGTTCAGGCTTGACATATCTCAGAACTTTCTCCCCTCCAGCCCAAACACTGAACGTATGTTTCTTTGTTGGCCTGTCAAATGTACAACCATTGCCTTGGGCAGATAAGTATCCCCACTGGGGAACTTTCTCTTATTATTTTGACAAAATATTCACCTTTTTCATTTCAACCAGGAAGAAAAAAAATGTGATTGTGTGAGGCAAATAGATTATAGGGAAAGCCACACTAAATATTTTGCTCCCCTAGGAGCCAATCATAACTACAGAAATTGTACTGTTTGTAAATCTTTTATACCCATAATCCTTAGGAGACATTTATCTTCCTTTAAGAAGTACTTAGAAAGTCAAAGACTCAGAGCTTATGCCGTAAAAATGGAGCCTGACCAAGGGAGACACTAAAGGCAGAAGAAACAGGAAATGATATTATAAGTGAAGAAGGAGGAAGACAGGGTAGCAATGAAGAAGGGATTACAGAAACGCAGAAAAAACTGGGAGGGACAGATAGAAAGGGTGGAAGTCAAGACTAATGTTGACCTGGATTAATGTCAAATGAATAAAAGGATTAAAGAAGGAAAGGTTATAAGAAGTACTCTCAGTGAGAGTAAGTGGACAAGCATAATGGAAGGCAAATAGCTGCTCAAGGGGGATTGTATGTATTTAGGTGTTTGTTGGAGTAATCAGAAACCTGTGAGAGAATGGTTTTCTTTTTTGTTTGAAATCTGGATAAAGAGTAAAATGACTGACAGAACATTGGTATTGGACAACCCCCTAATGTATGAAGGGAAATTAATAAAAAATATGTAAGTTGAAAAGGGTGTGCTGCCGATGATGAAAAATGGCACAATGCATGTGGATTGCCAAAGAAATGAAAACAACAATACGATAAAAAAGGACTCTGTGTGTTTAAAAAAATGGAGACTATCTGACCGTGTTCAAATGTCCTACACCAGTTGAAAAAGAAATTCAAAAAGATTAAATTCTATATATCAGCATTCTGGTTGGACCTGAATATGTCCTGATGAGTCTTTAGACTGTCTGAATGCTTTGTAAGTTCCCTCTGTCATTTCCCTACCAGAGGCCAATATGCTGTGTCCCCATAACACATTCACACCAATCAATCAGATGGCTGCCTCAGCTTCTAAATGGGAACCATAGCTGAATTTTTTTGGAGAGATCCAACAGAGCATACTAGGTTCCCTCTTTGATGGTATGTTAGGAATCTGAGCCTTCAAGTTTCATGCAAGCTCCTATTTGTGCTAAGCAAAAGAAGGTGAAACCTCTATTCTTCTCTCTCAGCTGTTAGAGATACTCAGAAGGAGTGGTATGATTTCTCTCAAGGACTGTACAATGCCTTGGTGTCTTCTCAGCAGTTTTTTTCTTATGTTCCCCTCCTTCCACTTCTTCCCCTGTGAAAAGACAGCAAGGTTCTTCCACTGTAGAAACAGTGGATTCAGATGGAAACTGCTGAATTTAGGGTTGGCATTTTCTTCATTAGAAGCACATCTCTCAGCCACTTCTGCCCGTCTTCCTTTTGATTCAACTTTGTCTTCAAGTTTGAAATCACGTTTTTAAAAAACGTCCTTTACCTCGGGTCCCATAGAAAATCCACCCCACCCCCCTTCTTGGGACCTGAATTATGTCTTTAAAAAGTTAGCTCTTTCCCCCTTTAAGTCTACCTCCACTGCCACTGTAAAGTTTTCTTCTTGGAAGACAGTCCTGCTAGTGTCCCGCATTTCTGACAAAAGGGTTTATGAACTGCAAGTTTTTGTGGCCTTTCCTCCTTTTTTTGGTTTTCTGTAAATTTACGGTTATGCTTAGGACTAACAGTTTTTTATGCTTAAGGTGGTTAATGAGCTGTCTTTGAACCAGACTCTTAACCTCCTTACCTTTTCCCCTCTCCTCAAAATAGGGGAGAGGAATTTTGCACTCTTTAGCTGTTCATAGATCATACTGTAGCTGCAGTATTGAAACCTTTCTTTTCAGCAGCTGTGTTGACTTGGCTTCTACCTCAGTTACATGCATGATTATTAAAAATCAGTGTCTTAGAAAGCCACTTCTTTGCTGATAAGCGTTACATATTTTGTGCAGCATTCATTAGTTCAAATCCATTTTGAGAAACATGGATACCCTTTAACTTTTACAGCTGTAAAGGTCTGTAAAATAGTTAATAAAATTTGTTTGATTGTATCATTATAGATGCCCTCAAGATATGTTCAGTTTCAGCATTTCTGTCTAAAGTTCCTTGGCTTCCATTTTTAAAATATAAACATGAAGCTGAACATGACTTTTTTGCAGAAGACAGTAAAACTGTATGCAGCTGTTTTGCAACAGACATCTCAGACAAGGCTTTGCGGGAAGAAGGTGCTCAGTTTTAGCATTTGCTAAAGTCCAGGGTTTAAAATGATGGTGATTTGAAGTATTTATATTTGCATTACCTATTCTTTGCTTTGGATCAGTACAAAAAGATGTTACAAATGTTGCACTCGTTTTTATGTGGACAGCATATTAAGTAGACTGCAGTTTAGGTTGTAGCAGAGGTATTTGTTGTCTACTTTTTTAGCATGACTTCATATAGATATATCTCTTAAAGTGTGCACGCTCCCCTCCTAAACCCAGTCATCCCATTTGTTCCTCTGATGAAGACAAGAAGAAAAAACAGGCATTTTTTGTTCAAGAAACTAATCAACATGTCTGTTTCCCTAAAGGCAAGAGTTAAGTATAATGGGGGGTGTTAATCTGCCCTGTTTGTACTATCTTTAATTAACCTCGCTTCCCACAGTAATATATGGCTTGAGTTAAGCCACTGCCCTAGGCTGCTCTCAGAGTGTCTTCTCCCTGGTTTCAAATGACATGATCCACCAAAACCATTAGCTGCTACCTTTCATTTCCCATCACTCTGTTTTTTGGTGTGGTGCAGCTGGCACACTGCCTCCTTTCCCCAGGAATAGTCAAGCTTAGAATGGTCATGCACTTCCATCCTGTTCAGCTCTAGCCACTATTTAGACCTAGGTTGTATGTTATAGTCATGGCTTTATTTATTCCCCTATGCCACAGGTCCACACATTTTTGAGTGTTGCTTCATTTTAACTTAATGGACCTTGTTCTGTAAATGCTTATTCAACAGCTTTCTTTTTCTCTTTGGTGGCATTCATTTCCTGAGAATAGTCTTGATTTCTTTTTCAGTATGTAACAAGACATAATTTGTGATATTCGTCCAGATCATTTGCTTATTGCGCATGTGGGTTCTTTTTAAAAATTGATAAGGGTGACAAAATTGAATTTTTACAATAATTTATATGAAGAAAAGTCATATCATTGTGTTGCTTGTAAATTTTTTACAGTAATTTGAATTTCTTTAATCATACTTTCATCATCCCCTTTGCTGATTTACTTGAATCATGACATTGTAAAATTTAATTTGTGTTCTGCTTGACCTTGATGTTATGTAACTTAAAAAAATGTTGATTCCACTGTGTGTAGTGGAGAATTTCTCCTTGGACCTACATTGAAGAGAGTCCTTTGTGCCCAGCCAAACTCCTCTAGTCAAGAAGTGTAAAATAAGCATCCACATTTATTTATTATTTATTTATTATTTATTTATTTATTTAAGAATCTCAATAGATACCTTTCTAAAAGAGCAGAATATGTATCGTGCACACTGCTGAAAGCATATTTGTCACCTCCAGTCCCAGGTTAAAATGTTGTTTGGTAATCTGCTCTATCTGAACTGTATTTTTTACTTAAAATATTTTTTTCACAGCATGTCTGTCTGTTATGAACAGTTTCATTTGAGTTGCATTTATCCCTGTTTTAAAGTGCAGCTTATTATGTGGTGAAGAGTCGGTGAAACTGGGATCCGACATATAAGCTTTTATTGATTAATTGCTAAGTATTAACCTGGTTCAGTACTTGGTCTTTTACATTGTTTAATTTGCCACATTTCTTTAGAAAAAAAGCACTAGCCCAAGAAGGCTTAACATTTTATCTTCCCTTTTGACTGAGTGGAAGGTAACAAAGTCACAAATACTTTCTAAGAAACAAGAGGGGTAAACAGGCCTTCAAGGCAAGGGCGCCCGCAGCCAGGTGCAACGGGGTGCACTTGCACCCCCCTGGAATCGGCTGACTAGTTAATGTTATAATTTAAAAAAAAGTTTGGTTTTTTTTGTTTTTTTTTTTTAGAGGGCATTCTTCTTTAAGAAGAAAGAAGTCCGTGCTGACATCATGCGTTCTTCTTTAAGAAGTCCAGTCGCGGGCGTGCTGACATCATCGCTCATCGCGCATATTTTCAGGTTTGCGAGCGGGAACTCACACGGACGGTTTCGGGTTCGCAAGCGGGAGGAAACGAGCGGGAACTGAAATGGATGGAAGATGGGATGGGTTTCGGGTTCGCAAGCGGGAGGAAACGAGCGGAAGATGGGACAGGTTCGCAAGCGGGAGGAAATGAGTGGAAACTGAAACGGAAAGAAGATGGGACTCTTTCAGAGTGAGTTGTGTGTGTGTGTGTGTGTGTGTGTGTGTGTGTGTGTGTGTGTGTGTGTGTGTGTGTGTGTAGTGTGAGACACATACCTCTATGAGAGATGAAAGAAATACAAGACATACAGTCATACAGTTAGGCATTTCGTGTAGAAAAAAAAAGGAAGCCCTCTAGTAAGTCAGAAATAAATCCTGGGCTACTATAAAAGCTCTCAAGCGCTTCATTAGACTGTTAATGCATTTGTGTGTGTGTGTGTGTGTGTGTGTGTGTGTGCGCGCGTGCTGGGGAGGTACTAGTGCAAGGCACTGCATCATGGCATCAGCTAGAGTCCATTTCCACAATCATCAGGTATGTAAATATAGCATTACATTAAGGGGAAATCCAAAACTAAACATCCCTTCACAACAGTACCACATTGAAAGAGGCATGTATGTAAAATGAGACATAAAGGTAAAGCATGTATACAGGTACGACTGACAACAAAAGTATGAATATACAGTGACCATGATGTAAGAAAATAATTTTGTCAACTACAGAAAGCAGTGCAGTTTTCTGGTATGTTAACAGTAAACAAAATAAGCTCTCATTGTTATCAGTTCCAATTTGAATTGTACATAATGCCTTTTCTCAAAGCACTACATGGTGGTGGGTAGAGAATAAGGCTTGAACCCTGTAACTTGGGTCCAAGTGGCAAGAGCCTGAATTCCCTACCCACCACCATTTGTAAAAATGTTGCAGGTTTTTCCCTCATACTTTTTCTGTTCCTCATAAAATCTGTGGTTTCTGTATTTGTGTCCTTGCAAAGCCAGTGGTAGCATTGTTGCCTGACAGCTACATGTTCTCTGGTTTGATTCTTGGCTGTCTGGAGTGTTTCTCTCTGGGCCTCTGCTAAAAAATAGCTTTTTTTTCCCAAAGTCAGACTTTCCTGGTTAACAAATGTTAAAAAAATGACACTCATTTGAATATCAGGCTTCATATTCTTCAGAAAGTGCATGGTAACAAAAGCTTTTATTCTAGCAATTTTCTAAGTGTACAAGATGGATATTTGAAATGTATCCCTGTCTTTGGGACTGTATTCCCCCATTATTGGCTTCATCCAGGTTTTGTGCTAAGGTTGAGAGCTATGGTAAGAACTGAATTCACTGAATATGTTTGGGGGCTATAGTCCCCCATTACTGGCTTTGTCCGGGTGTTTTTTGCTAAGAGGTTGAGAGCTATGGTGAGAACTGAATTCACTGAATGTTTGGGGGCTGTATTCACCCAGTATTGGCTTTGTTCTGGTATTTTGTGCTAAGAGGTTGACAGCTGTGCTATGGTGAGAACTGAATTCACTAAATGGTAGCCATTTAAGTTTCAGTCGTCCTCTTTCACAAAATAGCTGATTTGGCATAGTGGTATGTTGCTCTGACTGTTTCGCACAGGGTCCCCTGGGTTCAAGACATGGCAGTGAAATGTATGATGGTAACGCAGCATTTTATTCTAGCAACTTTCCAACATTATACAAGCAATGTTTAAAATGTTCTTTAAGAAGAAAGAAGTCCGTGCTGACATCATGCGTTCTTCTTTAAGAAGTCCAGTCGCGGGCGTGCTGACATCATCGCTCATCGGGGGGGGGGGGTTGGCCTTTTGTCCCCCCCCCCCAATAAATTTTGGCTTTTTCCAGATTTCTTGCTGCAAAGTTCAGAGATACAGCTGAGTGTCGAGTAGATTTTATAAGGAGCTGAGAGCTGCAGGGGAGCAAAAGTTTAGTGCTGCTTATTTTTAGTCTGCATGTAGTGTTAATAGCACAACAGATAGTGTACTTGCTTTTGATGCTGAAAGCTGTGGGTTCTACTCCCACAGTAGGTAGATGTATTGCTGATACTGTACTGTGTTGTAAAGGGGGTGGATGATGCAGTCCTTTTTGGCAAAGATACCTAGTAACTATGAACCTGTTATCAGTTTGCTATCCATTCCCTATTGCGGTATTACTAGCTTATCATTTTTTATTGCATGCAACAAAGGCAATTTATTCTTCAAGGGCAACAGGCACTTTATTTGTAGAAGAAACAATGACATATAAAGTTGTTTGCTAGCAGCAACCTCTTTATTAGTTACAAATTTCTTTAATGTGGATTTTACTACTTCAGAGATTGTGCATATTTTTTACTGATACTGGTGGACTATAGAAGGTTGAGTAGACTTTTCATGATGGAAATGTTCTGATTTGGGCAGTCATTGGTGCATGCATTTTGTTTCATTGTTTACTGGAAAAATGTTCAAAACAATAAATTTAAAATGCCCTCTAACAACTGTATTGTATTGTACAAGGAATATAATGTAATACAGTCAGGAAGGTGTATCAAAGAGCATGTGTATGTTATGTTCAAGGGGCCTATGATTTTGAAGACAGCCCAGAGTTAATATTTATCTTCCACTGGCAAAATGTATTTTCTTTGAATGTGGGTTTCAATGCTGTTTCAATGCATGTGAGTTTCAAGGGCAGAGAAGTTTTAATGTTAAGTCTATTTTCATTGTGAGACTGCATTGCTTTGTTTAACAGATATTTATTAGAGTTTGTGCTGTAAAATGCAAAATAAAACTTTCAAATGAAATCTAAATCATCGCAGAAGTAAAGCAGTATGCACATTACAGTGTTTATGGTAAATGGGGCAAAATAACCAAGGAATGGGACATTGGAATGGCTGCAGGGGGGAGGCTCCATTCGACCATGATTTTGTGAGGGGGGGGTAGCAAACTCGGACAGCCCAGGTTGAACTATACCTCTCAGTTGTCCATATCTTTGCAGAATTAATAGATATTTGCTTCTTATTTTTGGTTTGTTCCTCATACAATTAAGTCACTAAATGATAGACATTTGAGTTTCAGACGTCATAACCTTCAGAAAAATGCATGCTAATGCAAGACCTGTTATTCTATCAACTGTCTTAAGTTTATACAAGAGCAATTTTTAGTAGTGTTTGTATGTTCCCCCAATATGTTTAGCCTTGTCCAGATTTCCTGCATTAAGAGGTGGAGAGGTATGTGCAAATCGCTTTGTAGAATTAGGAATATCCAAACCTCTCCATTGTCCCCAATTTTGGCTCAAAATGTTGCTCTCCCCTAATAATCCTTCCTCAAAATGGCAATTTTGGAAGAAAATGTGATTGAAGTCTCCTAGAATAATGGTGTTGGCTTAATGCATAGGGACACCATATTAGTTAGGAGATATGGACTGATGGGGTACATAGAGGGGACCTATAGTTAGGTATGACACAGTAAGGAGTTTTGTTAATGCTAAGTTGGATGCAGAGGAATTCCACGTCATTATCTCACCTAGCAAGTCTGGAGATGAAATGTTATTTAAGAGTATGTAGACACCATCACCTTTTCATCTCGGGTGATAGGCCTGAACTTGTGGCAGTTATTGAAATCCTGCATTAAAGGAGTGCTGTCATTGGTCTTGAACTAGGTCTCTGTGATGATGCATATATAGATGTTTTCCAGGGGAAGCAGTGCTTGTAAGGAGTGGACTTTTTAGCTTGGGCTCTGAAAAGGAAATTGGTTATTTTTTAATTCATGTAGCTATAAAATTCAGTATAAAAACTGTAAAAGTTTCTGAATGCAAACACACTATTAAAGCAGCATCATGGTAGGGAGTACTTCAGTACAGAGAGATTCAACTATATACATAGCCATGAGTTCCCTTATACCTTTCTGTCAAATACAAATGCACACCATGGTCACACAGAGTTTACAGTAGTAACTTCAGTTTATGTATTTCTTGCACTAAGAAGTTGAGGTCTGTGTGTGTGACAGAGTCAGAGAGAAATGCCCTAGTTAGCTCTAACAGGTGGAATTTATGTGCAACTGTTTTGTTTAGCAAATGGTATCATTATTGTGGTATAGAATTTTAAAGCAGTGTTAGCACAGCAGGTAGAATACTTGCATCTTGATGCAAAGGGCTGTAGGTTCTATTCATACAGCATGTACATTTGTATTTTAAGGGGGTATGGTACTGTAGTTCTTAGTATGTCCTCCTTTGGATGAGACACCTAATAACTATGAGCCTGTTTTTCAGCCTGCCACCCATTCCCTATTGCAATATACCAACTTACCATTTATTTTAATGTAGCACATGCAGTTTATTCTTCAAGGGCAACAGGCACTGAATTTGTAAATGAAACACTGGAATATAAAGTTTTTTTCTAGCAACAACCTCTTCATTGGTTTCAGATCTCTTTAATGTGGAATTATTCAGATGACTTTTACTTCTGCTGAGATTCTGCATATTGATTGATATTGGTGGATTGTATGACAGAAGTTTGAGTGTTCCTTTATGGTTGAAATGTTCTGAATTGGGCAGGTTGTCATTATTGGTTCATATGATTTGTTTCATTGCTTAAAGGAAAGATGTTCAGAACTATAAATTTAAAACACACTCTAACAAGTGGTGCTGTATTATACAAGGGATATAATTCAATTATTATGTAGTATAATTAATAGTCAGGAAGGTGAATCAAAGAACTCTTGCACGTTTCTAAAAATGTGTGCAAGGAGCCTATGGTTTGGAAATGGGCCAAAGGTAAATTTACCCTGCCACTGGCCAAATGCATGTTCGTTGAATGTGGGTTTCGATGCTGTTTCAGTGAATGTGGGTTTCAAAGGTAGAGAAGCTTTAATGCTAAGTCTGTTTTCATTGTAAGACTGTTGCTTTGTTTAGGTTTAGTAAATGTCTGTCAGTGTTTGTGCAATAAAATTTGAAATAAAAGTTGTAAATGAAATCCAGATATCTGTAATCATTGTAGAAGTAAAGCATAAAACAGTATGCACGCTGAGAGATTTGAACAGTGTCTATGACAAATGGGGTATTTTCGGCTCTGTAATGTTACCTCATGGGATGTATACTGCTGAGACATATAGATTTCTTTTGGTTGATTTTGAGGTATGCTGTCAGAAGTTCAGCATTATTACATTTGGGAATATTTAGATAGCCTGGAGTTCTTTCTAAGTTGTTTTTTTATATGTGCTCTTTTTATGTTCATTCTGAGTATGTTAAAACCTGGGGGAATAATTTCTTTGCCAATTATTTCTTCTTATAGCCAGGACATGCATAGATATTTTGAATTTTGTTCAGATGCTTCTGTGGTTAATGTTGAAAAGAATGAGGTTACATTCATTACGTTATGTTAAAATTTTGTTGGGAGCATTGGAAAGTAATGGGCTGGCCATGATGGGTAGCTGATGTTTGGGACCAAGTTTAGGGTGAATATCTCCACTGAGTTTAAGGATGGATGAAGAGTGGGTAGAGGTATGGGACCCTTTGTATTTATATCTGACTTTCAGTACTTCTAAAAAATTGCTATTCTTAACTTTATGGTGTGGGTAGTATGTATTAAATTGTGGGAGGAGTTAAGATGGAATAAATGTTAGGGTCTGGTGAGTGGCTGGAGAATTGGGGTGAGAGGGGAACAAAGTGGGTAGAGATAAACAATCACAGTAGGAGACAGTCAGTCTATGCAGGCAAATTAATGGTAAAGAGACCCATTTAAAACCATGTGCAGTTGCTAATTGTAGACTAAAAGTGCTTAATTATTAGTTGGGGACATGCAAACTCATTTAAATATGTACTAGTTAATCCAATTAATGTTTACTAAGTGATGGTTTTATATTATTGTGAATTATCAGTGTAGTGCTAAATATTCTGATAATTTGATATTTACAGCTCTGTATACGCATGTTACTGTAATTTCTCTATCAGTATGCCCCCCTGCTAAACCTGTTTTGATCTTGCATTCATAGATGATCTTACCACATTCCTACACTACAATACCCCATATTCTCTTCCTCTGACTCACTGTTGTTCTTCATCTCTAGGAATAAGTATTAACTTGCTTCCATATAGTATTAAAGTTTCGTAAAGAGTTTTTTTCCTTTCCTTTCTTTCTTACAGAGTATGTGTTCACTTCATCCATCCCTGACTCTGATACTGAAGGAGATTTGCCACAAGGCCTAACTCTTGAACATTTTCACTGAGAATATTTTCATTGTGCAATGTAAGCAAATAAGAATACTGTCTACATGCATACCCAGATCTCTGACCACTGGGTTGACACTTGGGGTGTATTATCAAAATATTAAATAAATAAATAAATTTAAAAATACCGTTTGTTTACCGGTCCAACTTAAAACAAAGCCAGTTTTTAGCGGAGGCCTAGGGAGAAAAACTCCAGATGCATGTCTTTGTAATGTGGGAAGAAACCCACACAAACTTAGGGAGGACATGGAGACTCTGCACAGAAGGTGCCCCAGCCGAGAATCGAACAGGAGAACCTCTTGATGTCAGGCGACAGTGCAACCACTGCTCCATCTGAATTAGCTGTGGTGGTTGCCTTCCCAAAGAGTACAGTTATGCACTTCTTAGCACTAAGCTTAAGACCATGGCTTTGGTACCATTTGTTAGTCAGAGATAGACCTTCTTGAAGAATGCTAGTGTCTGCAGGGGAAGGCGATGATAACTCCCAGCTTGCAATCATCTGCAAACTTAGTCTGCCATAAACTTTCAGCGTTTGCTTCCATTTCAGGGAAATAGATGTCAAAAAGGAGCAGGCTAATTACTGAGCCCTGGGGGACTCTGCTAGTGGCTGGCTTCTTCATAGAGGTGACCCATCTATTTTGACCTCCTGGGTCCTATTGGTGAGACAGTTGGATATTCAGTAGGTGATAGAAGGGTTTATACCTAAATTAGTGAGCTTGTCTGTAACGCCCGAGTAGGATATTGTATCAAAAACCTTGGCCAGGTCGAGGTAAATGTGTGTGGCAGCTTAACCCTGTTAAAGAAAGAACTAATTTGGCAGCTTAGATTAAATGCCACACTGTCCCCTGGTCTGAACGAACATGTCAGTAAAACCTATATTAAAAGAAAGGGGTGCTGCAATTGAATATGTTATAATGTTAACATTAAGCTGTGTATTCTTAATTAATTTTTTGTGATTATCAATATTTTAGAATGTTCATTTAAATGTTTTAACAGGTTAATTAAGGAACAGGAAATTAGTATTGGTACAAAATGATTAGATGTGATTGTATTTTTTATCCAATGAAGTCTCTAGCAAGAGACGAAAGTGCTCATCTTGTTTGGTGTTATTTTATTAAACATTCGGTGATGTTTTGCCATGACTGGCATTCTTATTTTATTCCCATTTCCAAGTAGACGACACACCCACAAACAGGTATTTGATTTTCACTCACGCTCTCTCTCTCTCACACACACACACACACACACACACACACACACACACACACACACACTCTCTCTCTCTCTCTCTCCCCCTCTCACACATGCGCACACACACACACACACTTACACACACACACACACACAACTACTGGGAAAGGCTGGCACAGATTTACTAGTTGTGCCCCCTCTCTGTCCAGACAATAAGGTAATCATGCTGCCAACTGTCAACTACTGTCAGGGTCTTAGAAGGGTATCTAAGTATACTGAGTAAAATTAATACTAATGTGAACAGTAGAGTGTAACCAAAGCAGCAAGGCGTTTCGAAGTGGCCACAGCATCACTAAAATAAGCACAAGTACTCACAAGATGTTAAATGTATTCTCTAAAAGACCAGCCACAATGAAAGCTATAAAAATATTTAATAATAAATAATAAAATAGAAAACATGAGAATACTAAATATTTAAGATTAATAAACAGCAGCGTTTCAATCACAGGAGAAATAAAAATAATACAGTTGGACAGATTCAAACAGTGCAGAAATACTCAACTAATCTCACTGTATTTCCTGACTGTCTAAAGTATAACTTAATTAATAAGCAAGGCAAGATTAGATGCTTATTTCCACAAGGTAATGTGATGAGCTTCCAGCTAACAGTGAACAACTAACTGTCAGATTTGTACATCAGGTTTCAAAGAAAACAAAGCAAGCTGTTGTGAGTTCCATCCTCTCAGTACTGGCTATAGAATGACATCACATTTTGATCACTAGACTCTGTTGCAATACACACACAGAGCTTTTCTAAGAACTCTTGCAGTTACAACAATTTCAAAAACCTCTAGTCTTCCCCTTCCAGAATTCTTTGTTTAAACATAAACATTTAGTCAATTATAATAACACCGTCACTACACTTTTAACACAAGCATCTGTACAAGTCAGTGTGATAGTCAGATGACACTAAATTATTTACAAAACTTCAGTTAACTATGCTGGCATATGTTACATATGCACTGCCCTGTTCTCCCTAGCACAGCTGGCAATATCTCACATGTCACATCTTTCCCCCCTTTAAAGACTCAAGCTAGTTTTTCAAGTGACTCTGGAAAAACATTGAGAGGAATAGGCCTGTATGGGAACACATTAACCTATACCCTGTCTTGAGAGTCCATTTGCATTGGAATTGCTGTAATCTGGACTGGCTAACACAGGGGGTCTTCTGAAAGCCCCTTTAAGCTTTTGGAATGCCTGCTCGCAGGCTGGGGTGCACACTATCTTATTTGGCCTGTTTTACCTTGTCCGGATTGTGAGAGGAGCAGCTATTCTACTATAATTGGGAACAAACTTTCTATAGTACCCTGCTGTCCCCAAGAATGCCCTCACCTGTTTTTGGTAACAGGGGTGGGCCATACCTGAATAACTTGCACTTTGGCAGGTTCTGGCCTAATCTTACCACTTCCCACTGTGTGTCCCAGATAGGAGATCTGTGCCATACCCACCTGGCATTTATTGGGCTTAATGGTCAACCCTGTCTTTTTCAGTCTACCCAGGACCTCCTTGACATGCCGAATGTGCTCTTCCCAGGAATGACTGTAGGTGGCAATATCATCCAGGTAAGCAAGGGCATAATCTCTTGCTCCTTCTAGGATTCAATCTACCAGCCTCTGGGTGGTTGCTGGGGCATTTTTAATCAAAAGGACATCTTCTTGAACTTGTATAATCCATAAGAAGTTATAAATGCTGACCTTTCTGTAGCGATGGGAGTCAAGCACATCTGCCAGTAGCCCTTGGTTAGATCAATAGAGTCATATACTTAGCTCTATCCAGCTGCTCTAAGGCTTCATTTGTCCTAGGTGTGGGGTAAGCATCTGACTTTGTGCAACTGTTTAGTTTTCTGTAGTCCACTCAGAATCTGATGCTACCATCTTTCTTTTGTACCAGCATCACTGTGAAGGCCCAGGGAATGCTGGACTCCTGGATTACCCCCAGTTCCAACATTTTGTGTACCTCCTCCCACAGAGTCTGTCTGACTCACTCAGGTACCCTATAAGGAGCCTGCTTGATAGGCATTTGAGGTCCTGTATTTACATGGTGCTGCATCAGGTGGGTGTACCCAGGTTTCCCAGTGAACATGCCCCCCCAGACTCCTGCAACACTGCACACATTTCTCGAACCTGGGTACAGGGTAGCTGCTGGGATATTGTACCCCTTCCACAGAGGTGTCAGTCTGAGCCTATCTGAGGAGATCAGTCACCAGATCCCCCTCAGACTCCTCCTGCTATCCACTGCAGATACTCAGCACTAGGGCTTCTCTGTCATGGTAAGGCTTCATCATGTTAACATGGCACAATTTGTGCTACTGCCTCCTGCCTAGCAGGTTTACCATGTAATTAACATTGCTGGCCTTCCTTACCTCTTCAAAGGGTTCCTCCAAAGCTACCTACAGCTTATTGTGTCTGACAGGAATGAGCACCATAACTTGATGTCTCACAGCATACTTTTCGGCTGAAGCATTCTTGTCATACCAGACCTTTTTCTGCTATTGGGCTCCTGACAGGTTCACCTGGACCAAGCCCATGAGCTCCCTAATCCTTGTCCCTAAGTTTAGGACATATGCCAAAACAGACTCCTAGTGGGATTCACACTCACCCTCCCACTCATCTTGATTCAAATCTAAAGGTCCCTTCACTCTATGCCCACACAGCAACTCAAAGGGTAAAAAACATGTGGTTTCCTAGGGTACCTTTCTGTATGCAAACAGTAGATGGGGCAGATATTTGTCCCACACTCTCTCTTACCTGGTCTGCAAATGCCTGTAGCATAGTCTTTAGTGTAGAGTTTAACCCCTCCACTAGACCATTAGTCTGGGGATGGTAGGGGAGGTCTTTATGTGCTTCACCCCACCAAGCTTCTGCAGACAAGCCAGCAGGTCTTATTTGAAATTGGCACCTCTGTCAGTCACTGTTTCTATTAGGAAATCTACACTGCTGAAAATCTGTAACAAAGCATTTGCCACCTTCTTTGTCTCAATGGAGGACAGAGCCATCGCCTCTGGGTATCTAGTAGCATAGTCTACTACCACCAGAATATACGTCTTCCCTATGGAACTTGGGGTACTCAGAGGCCCCACAATATCCATAGCTACCCTCTGAAATGGTTCCTCAATCACAGGCAAAGGCATCAATGGAGCTTTGACCTTGGCCCCTACCTTGCCTACCTGTTAGCACTGCTCACAGGTCATAAAGTACCGTATCACATCCCTTTCAATCCCACGCCAATACAAGTTCTGCTTAATATGTCTCTTGGTATGCTTTATGCCCATATGACCTGCAAAAGGAATGCCTTGGGCTATACCTGGAAGTGGCAGATGGTAGGCTCTAGGCACTACTAACTGCAGTATTACCTCACCCTCTAACTCTCTGTCAGGGGTCCACTTTCTAAACAGTAACCCTTTGTTCCAGTATACAGACCTCCCTTTTCCTTGAGCATCAGATGCCTCCTTGTGTACCTCTCACAAGCCCCATAAAGTAGGATCTGAAATCTGAGCCTGTCTCAGCTCTGTCTTTGTAACTCCTCCCAGCTTCCCTTCAACAGGAAGCCTAGTATCTTTTGATAATGGTGCCTCATTGTCAGCCTGGGTACTACCACTCACCTCTGTACTTGCAATCATCCTGTCAACTGGAACACCAGTACCTACCAGCAACTGTGGCTCACGTTCAGGCCCACGGCTGCAGAATAACTTCCTCCCTGAAATAGCCACATCACCAGCCCAAGCTTAAGGTGTGGGGTTTGATAACGGTGCCTCATTGTCAGCCTGGGTACTACCACTCACCTCTGTCCTTGCAATCATCCTGTCAACGGGAACACCAGTACCTATCAGCAGCTGTGGCTCATGTTCAGGCCCACTGCTGCAGAATAGCTTCCTCCCTGAAATAGCCACATCACCAGCCCAAGCTTCAGGTGTGGGGTTTGTCTGGGTCTCCTCAGGCTACCAGACCTACATGCCTGTCAAGCCTGACTGTGCATGTAACTGCATGCACACAATGTACTGCATTATCAAAATCATTCCCTATCAAGACATCTGCAGGAATTTACTCAAACACAGCTACCTGCTTGCTTTCTTTTCCAGCCTCCCAGTCAAGGTGAACACTGGCCAAAGGTATTTGGAATGGGATCCCTCCTAAAACCCTGATTGGAGTGGACTGCCCAAGCAAGTGTTGCTCCTCTTTAACCAATGCAGGCTTCACAATGGTTATGTCAGAGGCAGTCTCTCTCTTAGTAGTGGACTGTCTTCCATCCACTAAGATAGGATATAAACTCCGGTGACAGTTTGGTACCCCTGTTGTCTGCAGACAACTTACTACTGGCATGCTGTTATTTCCTCTTGCTGGCTCCCTCACCTTTTGTTCCCCACCTTGGTTCAGTGAACATTTGTATGCTACGTGGCCCCCCTGGTTACATTTAAAACACCTAACCCCTAATCCTGGCCATGTTCCGCAATTAGTGGCTTTCCCTGTTACTGGTATACTTTGTTGGGTGATTTAGTCTGCACACCATGGGTTCCCTTATATCCATGTGCAACACTGGGTATCCCTTTCTTGTGCAGTGATGCCTTGTTTGCTAAACAGAGATTCCCTTTTCTCCTCAGCTCATCTACAGAGTTATACTCCTGGTCTGCCAACCAGATTCTCATGTCCTCAGGCAAAGTGCTAAGGGCTTGTTCCCTCACCAAAAGTCTGCTAGCCTTTCCAAAGTGGTAACCTGGCACCCACTCACCCACCTAAGAAAATAAGTGCTTAACTCATCAATATAATCACATATACTTTCATCTGTCTTGCATCCATGCTCGCAAAACTTTTTTTCAGTAAGCTTCAGGTGTTAACTTAAAACAGTTCAGTAAACATTGTTTTACTCTATCATAGTTTAAACATTATCTGTTTAGAAGGGCCATTATCCTGTTTTCATTTTTCATCATTTTAAACCAGAAGAGAGAGATTGCATTCAAAATCCAAGTGAAAAAACACAGAGTAATGAAAAATAGTTGTTGAATTGTCAAAGTGGGGCTGTTGTCAGCATAGTGTAGTGAAGTGACTGATAATTTATCTCTGGGAGAACATGTGAGCCATGAACTGTCACAAAACCCCACAAATAGACTGTTCAGGAGTATGGTTTACATAAGATTCCTGATAGAGAATCTAGTTAATACCTCAGCTAACAAACCAAATGTTGGCAACATTCCTATGACCAGCTACTAGATGTGTCTTCTGAACCAGCTGGGGCTACTTTCTTGTTTTTTAGTGATGGTAAACTGTCTAGTTATAACAGAGTAATTTAAAAAAAAGTATCAGACAATTTAGAAACAGCAGTTACAGCTTTACCATGGAGTAAAGTGGTCAGGAACCGTACCCAGAGCTCTTGGTCAACATTATACTGTTTACATACTCTTACAAATATATGAATAAATCTATCAAATCATCTCCCTCTGAAAATTGTGGAAGAAATTTACTTACCTTTATTGCTTCTGGAATCCAGTTATTCCCTTCCTCATTACCTCCATGACCCTGACAAAGTGTCAATATCCCCCTGTCATGTTGTCGTTGCTTCTCTTTTTCTTCAGCGCCCACTCACCGCAGTCTCTCATATTCTTTGATCTCCAAATGCTTCAGTCATTCATATTCTTCAGTCTCTAAATGTTTGGTCTCCAGTTCATGATGGGTCTATTTCAGTTCATCGAAACAGCTGACGATCGAACACCAGATGTTCGAACTGTGAAGTTCAAACACTGATTATCGCGAAGCCGCAGAACACCAAATTCTTTCCCAGGGAAAAAATTCAGTGGATTGTTTCTGTGGCTTCGCAATTATCAGGACTGTGGTGGGAAGTTATGGGTTGGGTTCAGGTAAGTGTGCGATTGTGTGGATGTTAGGGTTAGGGCATGGGTTAGCTGAGTTAGGGTTAGGGCACAGGTGAGGTGTGTGTGCGATAGTGACAGACTTTAGGGTTAGGGCGGGATAGGTGAGTTAGGGTTAGGGCGCGGGTCAGGTGAGTGTGTGATAGTGACGGACATTAGGGTTTGGGTTAAGGTAAGTGGATAGATAGTAGTGTATGTACAGTTTAGTGTATTGTTAGATGTAGGATTTTAAGTGTTTGTGTGTGGATTGCTGTTTGTATTTTGGTGTGCTTGTGTTGTGTGTGTGTTTCTTGGAACAGCGATTGTTTTCCCTGGGGAAAAAAACAATCACTGTTCTAAGACTTCGATGTTTTTGTACTTCGTGGTTAGAAGTTCGAACATATGGTGTTCGAACTTCAGCCATTTCGGTGAACTGATATAGACCCATTCATGATGATGCTGCTACTTCTTTTCTTCAGCCTTCGAATGTCACAGTCTGTCTTTGATCTCCAAGCATCACAGTTCATGCTGACACATGACATCCTCTTCTTCAGACTCCAGTTCAAGTGTCTTTAACTGCAGATAGATTTTTAAGTCCTCTGAGGAAAAGGTGAACTGCCCTGTTTCTGAAGACTGCACTTCCTCAACACTAGACTGGTTATTGTCTTCCTGGTCACTGGTCTGTGCTGCAGCTGAGATTAAGGCTGAAATCATTTCCTGTTTAGTCCAGTTAGCATGAACCAGTCCTTTGGCTTCATACACTTTGGCTACCTGGTTTGTTGTCAGCTTACCATAATCTTCTGCTGACATCTTTGCCTGCTTTTCCTATCTAAACTAAACTAGCACTGTTGTGAAAATGAAATTCTGAATGTTTGCCTTGTGGCTGTTGAGAGTACACACGCCTTCAGTGACAACTGCCCACAGGCTACTGAAGTTGAATTAATATCCCACTGCCCTGACTCCAGTATATGACAGTCTCTCTACCTGGGGCTAGCAATTAAGACTCAATCCTCACCACTGACAGTGGTGAAAGATGATCACTAAAAACAAGACTGGATTTACACAGTATTTCTAATGCAGCTCTCTGCATTAAGCACAGTTTCCCCCCAAGAGCACACAGGGAACCTGATCTAGACCTGGGACTGGGCTCTGTGTTTCTCCAGATCCCAAACAAGACTCACGTTAGAGCACTGTGTCCCAGATGTTCATCGTGCATACAGCTGCAGTCATAACAGATGGGTTTTCCTGCCGTCAGGCGGGTCCTCGGTCGGCCGAATTCCAAAGTCTAGGTCTGGCGTCGGTTGTCGTCGCTCCATCCCTGACGTCAGTGCGTCAGGGGTATAAAAGAACCAGCTGACGCCATTTTCTTCAGTCTTTCTTGCCGTGTGGTGCCCGAAGCAGAAGCAGTTCGCAAGTGCCGGTCGGCCAGCTCCTGAGATTACGAATATTTTGCAACCGAAGTCTTCTTGAAAGCTAAGTACCCGTTGGAAACTTTTCTTGCCTCAGACCGATGTCAGACAAAGTTAATAATTGCATTTCATGTGGGAAGCAAATACCGCATAAGGATTTTCATTCCCTCTGCATTCCTTGCTTAGACCCAGACCACGACGTCTCGGCCTGTCGTTTTTGTGCTACATTCAACAGACGCACCATTAAGCGTCGGGCGGAGTTCGCCCAACACTATTTTGGCAAAAAATTTAATTACATTATGTCGTCGGATACTCCGACTCCAGTTTTGAGTAAAAGACGCAAAGATAAGGACTGACATACGAGATCCGTGGCCTCTACCGACACCCCGCCAAAACCGACCACAGGTGGTCCGGTTCTCAGTGAGGCACCTACGCACCCCCTGACTACCGACGACACTTCATTGGCGGTGTCTACTGTGCCCGAGGTCGCAGGCTGTTCGGCCCACACCCCGACTATAGATACTGAAGCCACTCTTGGCGGTGAAACTCAGAGTTTAGACAGGTCTGCCACCTCTCAAGGTGTCTTCAGGCCTTCCTCTTCTTTTTCCATCAAGGCTTTCACTAAGTCTAAAGCAGCCATGCATACTAAAAGACAAGCTCCACAGGGCCTTTCTCAAGGCCCCATGCCTAAAAAGCAGATGCTCAAAATGGCTGAGGATTTGATTACTCTTATCAGGGGTTCTCGGCCCCCCCCCCCGGACAAAAGGCCCAGAGTGGAGGAAGAATCCCCCTCCTCGGACAAGGCCTCCATTATTTCAGAACATTCTGATGACCAGGAACAGTCTTACTCCCCTTTTGAAGATTCTGATGTGGAGGAGTCCATTCCCTCTGTCTCCCCCCCTGAGGATTACTCTTTTGGGGAAACCTTGCATACCTTGAGGGAACACTTCCACTGGGAAGGCCAAGAGTACTCAGACTCCAAGAAAAGGCTTAGGGATTTTCTCTTGCTCCCTCAGCACAGGCCTCTGGCTATACCCTCCTGTCTTAGACATCCTAAATGATGTGTATTCGGAGGCCTGCCTTAACCCAGACTTTTACCTCCAGCCCCAGTCAAGCCTGACAGGTATTACCGGGTTCCTGACTCACACCAATTCCTATACAAAAGCCATGCGGCTGACCCAGAAACTATCTCACAGGGCCCCAAGGGAATTCAGGCCTCCACTGCTAAAAATCCATTACCTTCAGAGAGGGATTCCAGAGCTTTAGAAAGGTGGGGGAAAAAGGTATACACCTCGGCCACCTTAACCATGAGGGCATTAAACTGCCAGTTCCATATGATAAAGTACCAACAGTTTCTGTTATCACAGATGAGAAGCAAAATGTCACAACCTGAACAACCAGACTTGAAGGAGTTGCAGGATTTGATACATAGTGCAGAACAAGTGGGTAAACATACCTTGCAATGTGGTTTTGATGCTTTAGAGGCCTCATGTAGAGCTGCTGTTACAGGATCAGTCATACGTAGACATGCCTGGCTCAAAGAGCAAACCTTACCAGATCATGTCAAAGCTAAATTACTAGATGCCCCTCTGCAAAAGGATGTATTATTTGGTGTTAAAGCTGAGGAGGTATTAAAGAAAATGGAGGAAAAGGCTAAATCAATGCAAACAGTGAAAGATTTCCTACAGGTGCAACCACCACGTTTCAGTAGAAATTGGCCTTCCAAGAATTGGTCCTTTCCAGCCACGGACAGACCCCAAAGAGGTAGATACAGGCGCCCGAGGGGCAGAGGGCAATCTCAAGGATCGTTTAGAGGCAGACAATGGCAAGCACCTACACAAAGAGGTGGTGAGGATAGTTCACAGCCATTCAGAAAGCAGACCCAATGACTTTTCCCTTTGCATGCCAAGCAAGGCTCAAATGGCAGCACCTTTAGGTGGAAAACTGGCATTATTTTCGAAAAATTGGCATATTGTCACAAAAGACAAATGGATCCTGGACATTATAGACAGAGGCTACAGATTCCATTTTCACACCCTTCCAAAAATGAGAGGCATGCCAAACCTGCCACACAATCAAAGGGCAGAGGCACAAAAACAAATTTCAGATCTCATGGACATGAAAGCTATTCAAGAGGTACCTACACAAGAACAAGGTCAAGGTTTTTACTCAAGACTATTCCTGGTACCAAGGAAGGGAAAAGATTGGAGACCTATTTTGGACATATCCATCCTAAACACATTTTTACTAGTGCCAAAATTCAAGATGCTCACATTACAGCAGCTTCTTCCCATGCTGGGCAAGGAGTCTTGGCTGGTAACATTGGACCTCAAGGAGGCATACCTGCATGTCCCAATCAGACAAGATTGCAGAAGATACCTCAGATTTCTTGCAGGTTCAACTCATTATCAATTCTCTGCATTGCCCTTTGGCTTATCTACTGCGCCCAGAGTATTCACGAAATGCCTGGCATCAGTAATTGCCTACTGCAGACTTCAAGGGATACAAATATACCCATATTTGGACGACTACCTGATCCAAGCAGACAGCAAGCACATACTTTTGAAACATCTGGCTTTTGTAATAATGTTGTTAAATTCTCTGGGATACACAGTCAACAAAATGAAATCAAGGCTAATACCCTCTCAAGCAATAATTTTCCTGGGTGCCAACTTGGACACAAACACCCAGATGGCCTACCTCACGCCAGAGAAACAGGGGCAACTAACTCAATACTTCAGAAAACTAGCAAATTTCACCAGGCTGACTGCAAGGAAAATCCTGCATGCTCTGGGATTCATGGCATCTTGCATTCTACTAATCCCATGTGCAAAGCTGCATATGAGGAAACTTCAATGGTACCTGAAAAACTTATGGTCTCAACACAGCCACAGTTTGGAAACAATAATACCACTGATTCCATGTCTTCAAAAGGAATTTCTGTGGTGGGCTCAAGCATGCCAAAGAAACACAGGTCTCCCATTCTGCAAACCTCAAGCAAATCAAGTCATCACAACAGACGCCTCGGACTACACCTGGGGGCGCACATGACAGATCAGTGCATTCAGGGCAAATGGTCCCAAAAAGAAAAGCACCTACACATCAATCAAAAGGAAATGCTAGCAGTAATAAATGCTATTATAGCTTTCAAAAACCTTCTGCATCCAGGTCAGCTGTTGATAAGGACGGACAACACCACAGTAATGTGGTACATAAACAGACAGGGAGGAACCCATTCATACCCACTGTGCAGGCTGGTCATGTCTCTTTGGAACATGGCTCTGGAATAACAAATCGAACTTCAAGCACAGTACTTTCCAGGCAAGGAAAACACACTGGCAGACAACCTAAGCAGAAATATGACAGATCCACACGAATGGAAGTTGCACCCTCAAGTTTTTACAGAGGTAATTCAAGCATGGGGAAGGCCAGACATAGATCTCTTTGCCTCCCACAGAAATCACCAATTGGAAAAATTCTGCTCAAGGACCTTTCATCCACAGGCCTGGAGAGTGGATGCACTCTCCTTCAGTTGGACAACAATGACAGTTTATGCCTTTCCACCTCTTCCTCTGCTGCCCAAAGTTCTATTAAAAACCAGAGCAGACAGACCAAAGATGATTCTCATTGCTCCGGACTGGCCAAGACAACACTGGTACCCACTCCTGAGGAGCCTGACGCATTCCCCGCCATGGACCCTACCACTAATGACTCTTCTTCTGACTCAACACAACTTCAAAACTCTTCACAGTCAGCTGAAAACACTCAGTCTAGCCACATGGAATATTCCTTAACCTCACAACAGACCCTACTCTCCAAGGAGGTGCAGGATGTCATTTTGGAGGCCAGAAGGCCTTCTACTAGAAAAGTTTACTCCGCAAAATGGAAACGGTTTTGTGCCTGAAATGAGAAAAAGGGTCAGAATCCTGGAATACTGAATTTACCTCAAATATTACAGTATCTAGCTGGGATGCTAAACAGCAGACTTTCATTCTCCTCCATCAAAATCCATGCCTCAGCCATTTCTGCAGAGTACAACTCTGATCCTCCTTTATTCTCTCATCCCCTCTTAAGACAGTTCCTCAGAGGGGCTAAGAATATAAAACCCCCAAGGAAACAACCAGTGCCTGCTTGGGATCTCAATTACATTCTAGAAAAACTGACCTTGCCTCCTTTTACGCCAGCTGCCTCAACAGAGCTGCAATATTTGTCCTGGAAAACAGCCTTCCTTCTGGCTATCACCTCAGCTCGCAGGGTATCGGAACTACAAGCCCTCATGGCTGTGCAGCCTTTCATTATTTTCCATCAGGACAGAGTTTCCTTACGAACCAATCCATCCTTTATGCCAAAGGTAGTGTCCAGGGTGGCTTTGAATCAGACTATCCACTTACCTACCTTTTACCCTAATCCTCAAAACAGAGGGGAGAGACTACTACATTCCTTGGGCATCCACAGGCAGCTGCGTTATTATTTGGACAGAACAAAGCCTTTCAGAAAATCAGAGCAACTCTTTGTATCATATGCTACAGGAGCTCAAGGGAAGCCAATTTCCAAACAGACAATTTCAAAATGGATAGCCCACTGCGTACGCTTTTGTTACTCTTTTCATGGAAAAACTGTACCTGCAGGCATCAGATCTCACTCTACAAGGGCCACAGCTACCTCTACAGCTTTCCTCAGGGGGGTTCTTACCAAAGATATTTTGGAAGCAGCCACTTGGAGTTCTGTGCATACCTTCTCCAAGCACTATCACCTACCATTATACTCCAAATGTAGAGCAGGCTTTGCCACTGCAGTCTTGCAGGGCATACTGGCTCCTCCTAGTTCCACCTAGTGCCTACCACCCATTTTTTAGCTTTGGGATTCTACCCATCTGTTATGACTGCAGCTGTATGCACGATGAACATAGTACAGTTTTGTACCTACCATAAATGTAGATGTTCGAGTGCTATTACAGCTGCAGTCCAGGTTTCCCTCCCTCCTTCCCCTCTTGGGACAGGCCTAATGGCTAGCACCTCCTCATACAACCTGATTGGGGTATTCATTTATGGTGTATTTGCTTGCAACTACTGTTTTTTGATTATATTGCATTGCATTATTACATAAATTTATGTATTGCCTTCCTTCTGGGGGCACCTGACATCTGGGGCAAGAAAAACTGAAGAAAATGGCATCGGCTGGTTCTTTTATACCCCTGTCGCACTGACGTCAGGGATGGAGTGACGACAACCGACGCCGGACCTAGACTTTGGAATTCGGCCAACCGAGGACCCGCCTGACGGCAGGAAAACCCATCTGTTATGACTGCAGCTGTATTAGCACTCGAACATCTACATTTATGGTAGGTACAAAACTGTACTTTCCAATTAGCTGACACACACTTATGAGAAAGGCTGGCATGGATTTACTAGCTGTGCCCCCTCTCTCTCCAGACAGTAAGGTAATCACGCTGCCACCAGTCAACTACTCTCATGCTCTTACAAGGGTATCCAATTATACTGAGTAAAACCAATACTAATATGAATAGTAGAGTGTAACCAAAGCAGCAAGGCTTTTTAGAGTGGCCACTCTGTCACTAAAATGAGCACAAGTACTCTCAAGATGTTAATCTTCTCTAAAAGATCAGCCACAATGAAAATTATACAAATATTTAATAATAAAATAAAAAACATGAGGATACTAAATGTCTAAGTATAATAAACACCAGAGTTTCAATCACAGGAGAAATAAAAACACTGTTGGACAGATTCAAACAGATGCAGAAAAACAATACTCAACTAATCTCACCTTATTTCCTGACTCTCTAAAGAATAACTGTTCCCTAGCTTACTTAATACAGCAAGTCACGTTTAGATGATGAGATGCTTACTTCCACAAGGCAGGGTGATGAGCTTCCAGCTAACACTGAACAACTGACTGTCATAGATTTTATATTAGGGTCCAAAGAAAACAAAACAAGCTGCTGTGAAAGTTCCATCCTCTCAGTGCTGGTTATAGAATGACATCACATTTGATCACCTGATTCTGCTAAGAACTGTTGCAGTGTCTGAAAGCTATAGAACAATTTCAAAAAACTCTGCTCTTCCCTTCCAGAATTCTTTAAGTATAAACGTTTAATCAGTTATAATACTGTTGATACACTTTTAGCACAGTCATTTGTACAAGTCACTGTGATAGCCAAATAACACAAAATTATTTATAAAACTCCAGCTAACTGTGCTGGCATATGTTACATATGCACTGCCTTGTTCTCCCTAACACAGATGGCATTACCTCACATCTTCACACTACCCTCAGGTATTTCTTCACAGCTTCACTAAAGTCAGTAGGTTTATCAATTTGGCATTGCCTAAAAAAGGCACTGTGGGGGTGGAAAAGGTCTTTGCCATTATCTGAAAGCCTTTTGTGGATAAGCACAGATCATCCCTGGCAAAGCAGTTTGGTCTGTCAGCAGTGTCCTCCCTGGACATCAAATATTGTACCTCCTTGGATAGATGCTAGGATAGCTGACCTTGAGCATAGGCCATCTAGGTGGCTGCCTAGAGGGCCGCTCTACCAGGGCTACTTTTCCAGTAATCTGGATGGTGTAGGTATACCAGGATGGGGGCATCAGTTGGTGGGGGGGCACTGTGGAGACCTTTTGCGTAGGGCACCAGTTGATCAAAGGCCAGTCCTGGACACCAGAGTCTAAATCGGTTGTTACAATCAATCATTTTCTGTTGGTAACATAGCATAATCTTTGGAGAAAGTAGTTTACTGCTCACTGCTAGGCTCATACCTGCCTGAGACACATAATCAGTGAGCTCAGTCATGTTTCACTTACACTGAGGAAGGCTAACTAATGTCATAGCCGAAACCGGTCTGTTTTTTCACTCTTGTATGTGCTTTTGCACTTAAATAAAAGGAATGATTTTTGCCTGAATTGCTGGTCCCGTTGTTAGTTCTTTGCTCTTCATGGCTTCTGGGACCTGTCAGTAGCCGTACGTGCAGGGTTTCTTTACAGTTGGGTTTCACTTCATATAGTCAGGTAAGATGCGTCTTGGGTCATTAACACCCACATGGACTATGACTGAGTCATACTGGTATCTGTGGTTAAGTAATCTGAGTGCCTGTGTGATTTGACAGATGTTAGCCCCTGGAAGGAAGCTAACTGTGATGCTCTCCTTACTGAGTCTAGAGAGGGGGTCATTGGTGTGCCTCACTGTAGAACCACCAGTGACCAGGAAATTTGACTATGCACTAGTTTGCCTTAAAGGCTTAGCAGTAGCAACACTGGATACAGTGTTACTATGTGTCACGTTGGGTGGTGTTTTACAGAGTGTTAAAATGATGGCTGAGGTCCCTTTCTTTGATTGTACTGTGCAGGAGGTCTGAGTGTTTTAGGAAGATTACCTGTACGTGCCTCAGCATAAGTAGTTTTATGTGTAAAGTCTTTACCTTGTGCAGTAGTCATGGTGCAAGTGTCACTGACAGTCTGTATAGGTTTGGTTTTGGTTGTATGTGAGAGTTTTTCATTCATTGCTAAAGTGTATTTACACCTCTTGTTTACTTTATCTGTTTTAGTAAGAATAAGTGAGTTGTCAGTGTACATGAGGCAACAGAAAGAGTCGGGAAGTGCATATCCATGGATGCTGATCTACTAGGGAGGAGTGAGGGAAATTTAAATATTGAATAGGTCAATAAGATGAGGAACTTGATGAGCAATGCTCAGCTATATGCAAGCTAGATGCTGTAGTAGTTAAAAAATCTGTCTGAACAGTAATGCCACAAGAGTGTAGACACAAACCTTCCTAATGAAAAATAACTGGATTGGAGCCCAAGTGCTTAAATCAGAACAAAGACACAGAATAACAGGCAAAATAACCCTTCAACATTCACCAATAATTCCTAGCTCAGAAAGGCAATGGCTCCCTGCTCTTCCCACAAGAGTGTAGACCACAAACCTTCTTAATGTAAAATAACTGGTTTAGAGCTCTAATGCTTAAACCAGAACTGGTATACTTTTAGAATAATAAATGCAATAATCCTTCAACCAGCAATTCCCAACTTAGAAGGGTGTAAGATACTTCTCCTTCCCAAGAGTTTAGACCACAGCCCAAGTGCTTAAATCAAAATGAAGAGGCTTAGAGTTACAGTTATAATGTAATCAGACTAAAAAAACAGTAAGAAATGCAGCAGATTAAATGCAGCTGAACACTTTAAGAATGTGAGCAAAAAAGCTAAATAAAGTAGGAAGAAGCACAAATGCAGTAAAAGCAGGTGAATGAGATGCAATGCTTTTGTAGTAAATAGGAAGGGGGGAAACAGGAATTCAAGTTTAATAGACTAAGGGGGAGGGCCTTTCCAGCTGATCTCTTAGTGCTCAGTAGAATAAGCTGATGAGATGTGACTGGGAAGAGTGTCCAAAATCAGATTTATATTAAGGGCGGACAACCGAAAAGCCACCAAAATAGAGAACATAAAGTCAAACTTGAATTACATTTAAATAAAGATACCACTAAATATTCGTAGTTAAATGAGGAATGCTATTTCACAGCTTCTCCCACTAATTAGCTGGTGTTATTCACTGTCTGCAAAAGAATTCTGTACTAACTGTGACCCTACCTAAGACCTTTTGACACTTCAAAAACAAAAAAAGTGAAACAAAATACATTATAAAAACATAGCAGTAATCAAACCTTAAATTAATAACTTCAGTCCAAAATGAAATGCAGGCAGAAATCAGCAACAGTCAGAGAACAGCAAGTCAAACGAGCAGTACAGCCAAGTGAAGATGCCATTAAATATCTGTAGTTAAGTGAGGAATACTATTTATTAGCTCCTACCACTAATTAGCTGGATATTATTTACTGTCTGCAAAAGAATTTTCATTTAACTGACCCTAGTCAAGACCTCTTTAACACTCCAAAAAGAGCAAAAAACGTTAAACAGAACAAAATGCAAAATAAAACAGTGGCGGATCCAGGGATTTACAGAAGGGGGGGTGCAGTCTGGAAAGTACACCAGCACTAAAAAAGAACACTGGGTGTCAGGGTCTGTTTAAAGATCATGTTAACATGATCTTGACAGCACATGTGAAAATACATTGATGTACATTCTGTTGTACAACGTTGTTCTGTAGCTGTGGTAGTGGATGGAAGTAACTCCCATCCAGTATACAGCAAATTTACAGACAGCAGTAGGTGTTTCAAGGCATACACGGGTGAGATTTGGTTACCCATAGAAAGTCACAGTCCCTTTCCATAGTGGCATAGTTTGCATATGCATTGTGATAGCCTGGTAGAGTCCCAGTGAAGGCAACATCACTACAGCAGGTATAGTAAAAGCAAGCAATTTTGTAATGATGTCTGTGAAAATGATGAATAATTTAAGAAACTTAAAGAAATAGTTATGAAAAAAATACCCCAAACAAAAACTCATTTTTATTATATGCAATATATGAAAACAAATGCAACCATTGCAGCATATCACCGAGAAATATACCCAAAATCTACGTTACTGTCATGCAATATCAAATATAAACCAGAAGCACAAACCTTTGGGTGAATCAGTAAAGATTCCATTTAATTTGTGCAAAAAAAATAGCAACACAAAACACTTTCTTCAGCAGAACGCAAAAATGTCTTTTAAAAGTTCAGGGCCGATCATCAGACAGTCCCCATAACCACTGCCCAAATGAAGTGTCTGGACTGACCCTTCCATGAAAAAAAAAGTATTTACATCACTGTATGTTTTGTTTCATAGAAACAGTAATCACAGTTTGCATATCTTCTTGTTCCACCCAAATACACTTCAGTCCTGGAAAGTTAGAATTACTACAGCAAACACCAGGGGCCAGACATTTCTTTCACAGGCAGTCCCATACCCAATGTCTTTTACTTTTTATTTTTTGTATCTAGTCTGACCCTGTCAGGTTAAAAGAAAAAGAAAATAATGATTTCATTAATGTATTTTTCTTTCACTTAACAGTAATTTTCAGTCTGACATGATAAAACAAAAACGTGTAGCATTATTGTATTTTGTCTCATACATAAGTACTAGGTTAACTGCTTTGTGCACTATTTGAGCTTAGCATTTTTTTTCCACAGGTCAGAATCAAATCTTGTACTCTGTCTGTCTGTGCAAAAAAAAACACTTTGCTCATTACACCAACCCCAAATCCCCATCAAATAGCAACAACATGTATTTCAGCTTGCTTTACAAAAATGTACATTAGTCCTACAAAGTAATAATTATAACAGCAAGCAGCAGGACTAATAATTTCATCTACAGACAGCCCCCATACATTTTTCTATCTACAGTATCTGGACTGATCATGCCAGGTTTAAGCAATAACTAAATAAAACAATTGCTGCATAAATATAGTTTTTCCCACAACAGCAATAATCACAGCTTGTATGCATCTTACTTCATCCAAAATAATACATTAGTGCTGTAAAGACAGTTACAACAGCAAACAGTAGGGTCACATTTCTTCCACAAACAGCCCCCAAGCCCTCTGCCTTCCTGAAGCATTTGGACTGAACTTACCCTACTAGGCTAAAAATAAATAATAATGGCTGCACTGCACAAAGACAGTAGTTACAACTTGTATTCCAGCTTGCTTCACCCAACCACAAATTATTCCTACAAAGCCAAAAGTACAATATCAAACAGCACAGCAGGAACAATCATTTAATCTACTAACAGGCATGGGCCCATTGCTACCCAAAGTATCTTGTTTGACCCTGCCAGAATTAAAAAAAAAAAAGACTTACCTGCTGCTATCCAGAGAGATTCCAGGATCAACTTTTTCTAAACAAGATAAAGAAATAACTTCCTTGTCATATGAATGCTTCACTTTATGAAAATAACTGTGTCCCTAAGTCTTCAAACAGGTTCCTTCACTTTGGCTAAAAGGTCAGGATAGGTAGGGCTGCGCATATAATAGAGAAGGGGTATTCCCACATCAAACGGTTGAGGAAAAAGTGAAGAAATGTATGAGTAAATTAACTTGCCAATAGGAGTGACTAAACTTGTAAATAACTGCGAGATGTATAATATTAGCATTACCACATTCAAAACTATGGCAAGTGAAAAACTTCAAGGTACAGTAAAACATTTTACGTATCTTGAGTGACAGAGCTAAAGAAATTCTAAAAAATGCAAAAAAGTACAGTTGTTTTGTAGTTGCCATTTAAGTACCTCTCGCTCTTCTTTCTCATTTCTGCATTATTTAGATGAGTTCCTCTCGGCCTCCCTCTTGAGAGCTTTATCAGTCAGGATGGAAGACGTGGTTGCAGTAGGCACTCAGGATTTTAAGATGACTGGCTCCTCCAACTGCATCTTCCATCATGACTTGTAATATAAAAACAAAAAATAAAGTCTCTGTGGGTTGAAATTGGAAAATATAGCAAATGAGGTACACTCTCAACTGTGTATCGTGTTTGTGGTATATTTTCCAATTTCAACTGAAAGAGTTTAACTTTTTTTTATCCATTAAGTTGTATAGCAGGTTGTCAAAATGTGGTGGTGTGTGCCTCTGCGCCATGGCCTACGTCTGCCACTGTAGAAGTAATTCAAAGTTAAATGAATAACCAGTCCAAAATCAAATTCAGGCAGACTAAAAAGAATATTGGAGTTGGTATTAGTCTAATATTTCTCAATAACTACCACATTTCCCCCTACAGCAAACCAATACCAGATTGTCATTCATCTTGGTGATAATCCATCTGCAATGGAAGATATCCTACATAGGATATTCATAACAATTTTACATGCAAGAATACTATTAGGTGATGTCAATATTAGTTGGTTGGACATGCCCACTAACTCCTCTAAATCTGGCATGAACTTGTACAATTTCATACAACTAATTAGTAGCCCTACACATTAATAGCAAAACATCAAATTCCTTATTAGATTGAATCCTAGTATCAGACCCTGGCAAACTCAGCACCACAGGTACAATGTCAGACCATCTTCCAGTCTGTTCAGCCAGACATCTCACACATAATCCACATGAGCAGCATGTTTATAAAACAACACGCAACCTGTCCAAGTTTTACCCAGACATATTCTTTACCCGGTCATCTGTTAATTGAAGCATCCTAGAAATACATCCCTTAGATAATGCTGTAAATGAATTCAATACAAGTTTTTTCTAAATATGCTTGTACTCCGTAGAAGGAGGAGACTAAACAAATAATGCAGTTTGCCTAGCCAAAAAGAGTAGAATGCTAATGCAGTATAGAGAAATAGTATGGAAAGAATAGCATAGAATGCTAATGCAGTATAGAGAAATAGTATGGAAAGAATAGCATAGAATGCTAATGCAGTATAGAGAAATAGTATGGAAAGAATAGCATAGAATGCTAATGCAGTATAGAGAAATAGTATGGAAAGAATAGCATAGAATGCTAATGCAGTATAGAGAAATAGTATGGAAAGAATAGCATAGAATGCTAATGCAGTATAGAGAAATAGTATGGAAAGAATGGCAGAAATGTAAAGCATCGCAATATCTCGAAAACTTAAGAATGCTTTGCAGCTGTACTAAAAACAAATAAATGAAGACAAAATAAATGTACTATAACGATTTTCAGAAGCCGTTAAAGAAATCTTACATCCCAACCAAAAATTCAAGCTTAACCCCTCTCCCAGTAGCTTACCATTCAAAATTGCAGCATAATTCATCTCTTTTATCATATATAGTGTAATGACTCTAACTAAGGATTCCCAGACATCTAATATCAACCATACACAACTATGTCACCATATCCTCTTACACCCTCAAACCTTTGCCTCCATCTTATATAAAACTACTCTTAAACTCAAACCTTTCTGTACTTCAGGTGAGATGACCTTCCAAGTGAATGCCTTACAATAGCAGCCAGTAGTACTACCTGTCCTGTATCAGTCCTTGTAAATAGGTCAGTCCAGTCATCCCACATTCCTTCTCCTTCTAGAACAAACAGGCATTATCCAACTACACAAAGGAGGGGATTCAACAGACATCACTAACTTTAGACCAAATGTATTTAAAAGCAATTTCTAAACTTTTTTTCTGCAGGAAGATCACCTATCCCGTACACACAACATGACTTCAGTCCATCTTAAATTATCCAGCATCCATCTGATTGTCCAACACTAAATACCATTCTACACAATTATGCTCCTATTCGGTCATTATGATCCAGTGACCAACATCTCATCTCTGTCTACAGACTTGTCAGATCTGCTAAGCATGATCTGTACTTATACCATGTTGCTAAGGCTTGGAATTCCTATGTTTATCCATCAGGTCAGTACCCTCCCTCCAGTCCTTTCAGAATGATTTTTAAAGATTTCCTAACCAAAGTCTGGTTCTGTTCTTGCTCAATCCCAGGACAAACTGTATCACCAAATATGAACAAGTACCTATTTATACCTTACACCTCCTTATTCCCCTTCTTCACTCACTTCCTTTCTTCAGTCAGTTTCTCTCTCCTGACTCTGTATCTAAATAGACCATAACCCTGTTTCCCCCCCCACTTTATATTGCAATTCCTGTTTGAGTTATACTAATGTCTTTAATTTCTCTAAACTGGCTACAATGTCTCTGAATATAAAATCATTGTCATACGAGTTGTATCTGTTCTTAACCAATGATGTTCTTCATCTCACATTGCTGCAGTCCTTACTTATGGGTAGTCCGCTGTCCTCGGTCGGCCCGAATACCAAAGTATTAGGCTGACGTCGGTCATGGGCGCCCAGAACTGACATCAGAGCGTCAGGGTATAAAAGCGCATGACCGACATCATATCCTCAGTCTTTTTTGCCGCATGGTCCGATGCAGAAACAGCGTTGCAAGTGCCGTTCGGCGTTCTGAGATTTTTCGAATTCGAAGTTTCAGACCGATACCAAGTTGGGCTAAGTACCCCGTTGGGGGGTATTTTTGTTTTTTCTTGCCTCTGTTATTTACCGGATGTCAGAAAAAGTGAATAATTGTATTTCTTGTGGGAAACAGATACCGCATAGGGATTACCACTCGCTTTGTATACCTTGTTTGGGACCGGAGCACGACGTAGTAGGGTGTCGGTTTTGTGCTAGGTTCAATAAGCGCACTATAAAACGGAGATTAGATTGCGCTAGGTTAGTCTTTGGCAAAAGGTGTAATTATAATATGCCGCCGGATCCTCCGACGCCCGCTTCCACTAAGAAGCGCAAAGACAAATCTGTAAAGCTTAGGCAGGATGATTCGTCCGTTTCGGACGCCGGTCCTTTAGAGGCTACAGGGGAGCAGGTGGACCCGGCTGAAGTTCCTGTTGAAACTCAGGGGGAAACTTTGATTTTGCAAGAGGTGGCCTCTCAGGAGTCAGGTCAGGCTGAAGGGGCCTCTCAGGTTACTATTCTCCCTACTGTTGCTAGGGTGGTTAGGCCTTCTGCTACTATCTCTAAGGCTCCTTCTAAGGGCAGGTCTGTTTTGTCTTCCTCTGGTGTCAGTCCTGGTTCCTCAGGGTCTGTGCCTAAAAAGCATATGCTTAAAATGGCAGAAGATTTGATTACTTTAATTAGAGGTTCTATGCCCCCTCCTGATAAGAGGCCCAGGGTAGAGACTGAGTTGGAAAGTTTGGAACAGGCCTCAGATGATTCAGAGTCTTCTGTGGAAGACATGCAAGATTTTCCTACTTATTCGGATTCTGATGCAGAGGATTCCACTCCTTCTGCTTCTCCCCCTGAGGATTTTTCATTTTCAGAGACTTTACATTCCATGAGGGAACATTTTAAGTGGGAAGGACAGGATTTCTCTGATTCCCGGAAAAGGATTAGGGAATTCTTGTTTCTACCACAGCATAGGCCCTTAGCTATTCCTCCAGTTTTGGATGTTGTTCAAGATGTTTTCTCGGAGGCTTCCCTTAATCCAGATTCTGTGCCTCCTGCGCCAGTCAAACCGGACAGGTATTACAGGGTGCCTGAGGCTCATAAGTATCTGTATAAAAGTCCTAGAGCAGACCCAGAAACCATTAGTCAGGGGCCTAAGGGTGTTAGAGCTTCTGTTGTAAAAAATCCGGTTCCTCTAGATAAAGAGGCTAGAGCTTTGGATAGATGGGGTAAGAAGGTGTATACCTCTTCTACGTTGGCAATGAGGGCTTTAAATTGCCAGTTTCATATGTTGAAATATCAAAATTTCCTCCTTTCTCAGCTAAAATCTAAAGTGGATGCTTTAGCAGAAGGTATTGAGTGTAAAGAATTGCAAGATTTGGTACATGTCTCTGAACAGGTGGGCAAGCATTCTTTGCAGTGTGGCTTTGATGCTGTACAGGCTTCTTCTAGGGTGGCGGCCACTGGTTCAGTTATTCGAAGGCACGCCTGGCTTAAGGATCAGAATTTGTCAGAGCATGTTAAGACTAGAATTCTGGATGCTCCTTTACAGTCTGAAGTTTTGTTTGGTCCTCCTGTGGAGTCTGTATTAAAGAAAATGGAGGACAAGGCTAAGTCTATGCAGACTGTTAAAGATTTTTTGCAGGTGCAACCTCCAAAGTTTAGTAGAAATTGGCCTGCTAAAGGATGGACGTACCCTTCTTCTGATTCTCAGTCTAGGGGCAGATCTAGAAGTGGTAGGGGCAGAGCTCAGAGTTCCTTCAGACCTAGAACATGGAGTTCACCTGCACAGTCTGCAGGTGAGGGCAGGGGTCAGTCCTTTCGTAAACAGACCCAATGACCTGCATTTTCAGCTGCCAGATTCCTCTTGCCTGGCAGCTCCTTTGGGAGGAAAGTTAGCACTTTTCAAGCAAAATTGGCTTTTGGTCACCCAGGACAAATGGGTGTTGGACATTATAAACCGAGGCTACAAGTTTTATTTCCATACATTACCTCCTTTCAAAGGTATGCCAGACGTTCCTCCTCGACAAAGGATAGAGGCTCACAAACAGATTTCTTTACTTCTTCAAATAGGAGCTATACAGCCAGTTCCTCTGTCAGAAGTGGGCCTAGGATTTTATTCTCGCCTGTTTCTAGTTCCAAAGAAAGGGAACACATGGAGACCAATTTTGGATTTATCTATCCTCAACACTTACCTGGACATTCCAAAGTTCAAGATGCTGACGTTACAACAGCTTTTACCTCTGTTGGGAAAAGATCACTAGATGGTAACTCTGGATCTCAAAGAGGCTTATCTTCATGTTCCTATCAGGCCAAGTTGCAGGAGGTACCTGCGTTTTCGAGCTGGAAAGTTACATTATCAGTTCTCTGCATTGCCCTTTGGCTTATCTACTGCGCCCAGAGTGTTCACAAAGGTTCTGGCTCCAGTGATAGCCTTTTTCAGGTTAAGAGGAATTCAGATTTATCCTTATTTGGACGATTGCCTGATTATTGCTCAAGGGAAGGACGAACTTCTTCATCATCTACAGTATGTGATGGCAGTGTTAAGATGCCTAGGGTATTCTGTGAACGAAACAAAGTCCAGTCTAGTACCCTCTCAAGACATGTGCTTTCTGGGTGTGAGACTGAATACAGCTTCCCAGATGGCCTTTTGACCCCGGACAAACAAAGAAGCCTTTCTCTTTATTTCCATCAAATGTCTCTACAGTCCAGGCTGACTGCAAGGACAGTCCTTCAAGCCTTGGGGTTCATGGCATCTTGTATTCTGGTGCTTCCCAATGCCAAACTGCATATGAGGAAGCTTCAATGGTATCTCAAAAATGTATGGACACAACACTGCCAAGATCTAGACACTGTCATTCAGATAATACCTTGCATTCAGAAGGAATTTTTGTGGTGGGCTCAGGAATGTCACCTAAACAAGGGACTCTCTGTGACCCGACCAGAGGCGAGTCAGATTCTAACGACAGATGCCTCAGACAAGGCTTGGGGAGCACACCTCAATGAAAAATGGGTGCAAGACACGTGGCCTGTCAGACTTCAACATTTGCATATCAACTTGAAAGAGATGTTAGCGGTCCAGTTTGCATTAATGGCCTTCAAGGATTTACTTCATCCAGGGCAGGTGTTGATTCAAACAGACAACACAACTGTCATGTGGTACATCAACAAGCAAGGGGGAACCCATTCATACCCTCTTTGCAGGCAAGCAATGATTTTGTGGGAGACTGCTCTCAGTTTACAACTCAATCTTCAGGCAAGGTTTCTGCCAGGAGCACAGAACTCCTTAGCAGATGTGTTGAGCAGACAAATAGTGGATCCTCACGAGTGGAAATTGGATCCTCATGTATACCAGCAGTTGACAGTGTTATGGGGGACTCCAGACATAGATCTGTTCGCTTCTCCACTAAATTACCAGTTGCCAAAGTTTTGCACAAAAAAGTTTCATCACACAGCTTGGAAGGTGGATGCTCTGTCATTCAGTTGGAGCAATCTTCATGTCTATGCCTTTCCACTTCTGCCTCTCCTTCCCAAGGTACTCTTGAAAGCCAGACAAGACAAGCCAGCCATGATTCTGATAGCACCGGATTGGCCTCGACAGCACTGGTACCCACTTCTGAGGAGTTTAGTGAGGGAGCCTCCATGGCCTCTACCTTTGATTCCACATCTTTTGTCTCAGGAGGGCAGTCACTTTCTCAATGTCAGGATTCAGTCTCTGCATCTAACAGCCTGGCATATTCTGTTCTAGAACCTGGAAGGTCTCACCTTCCACAACAAGTTTTGAATGTTATTTTGGAGGCCAGAAGGCCTAGTACCAGGAAAGTTTACGCGGATAAATGGAGGAGATTTTTTATTTGGAGCAAAGCAAAGGCATTTGATGTTTCCAAGCCTAATTTAAGTGCTTCTCTTCAATACCTTACTGAGTTATTGGACAAAGGTTTGTCTTTCTCCTCTATAAAGATTCATGCTGCAGCCATTTCTGCTCACTATGATTGTGATCCCCCTTTATTCTCTCATCCTGTGTTTAAGCAATTTCTTAGAGGGGCAAAGAACATAAGACCCCCACGTAGAGCTCCTACTCCTGCTTGGGATCTCAATTTTGTGTTGGAAAAACTTACTCTGCAACCTTTTGAGCCTGCAGCTACTGCTGAATTAAAGTATTTGTCATGGAAGCTTTTTTGTTGGCCATTACTTCTGCAAGAAGGGTTTCTGAATTACAGGCCCTTATGGCAGTGGAGCCTTTCTTAATTTTTCATAAGGACAGGGTATCTTTGCGTACTAATCCTTCCTTTATGCCTAAAGTGGTTTCTAGTGTGGCTTTAAATCAAACTATTCATTTGCCTACTTTTTATGCAAACCCTCAAAATAAAGGGGAGAAGATTTTGCATACTTTGGATATTCACAGGCAGTTACGTTATTACTTGAGCAGAACCAAGGAGTTCAGACAGTCTCAGCAGTTGTTTGTTTCTTTTGCTTTGGGTTTTCAGGGTAAACCTGTGTCAAAACAAACTATTTCTAAATGGATTGGGAGTTGTATTTCTTTCTGTTATTCCCATCATGGTAAGGAGGTTCCGGCTGGAGTTAGACCTCATTCCACTAGGGCTACTGCCACTTCTACTGCCTTTCTAAGAGGGGTAGCTACAAAAGATATTTTGGAAGCAGCTACTTGGAGTTCAGTACATACTTTTTCTAAACATTACCACCTTCCTCTTTATTCTAAATCTAGGGCTGGGTTTGCCACTGCAATATTACAGGGCATTTTAACAGCCCCTAATGCTTTATGATATTTCCATCCTCCCATTCCCGTTGCTTTGGGATTCTACCCATAAGTAAGGACTGCAGCAATGTGAGATGAAGAACATAGTACAGTTTTGTACCTACCATAAATGTAGATGTTCGAAGATCCACATTGCTGCAGTCCAATTTACCCTCCCTCCTTCCCCACTGCTGTTTGTTATGGTTATATAGTTTGGGTGGCTGTTGTTGTTGGACATGCATTTGGGAGGTATTCTGTTTTTGGCTGTGGCCTTTATGTTTAGGGCCTTCTGACATCTGGGGCAAGAAAAGACTGAGGATATGACGTCGGTCATGCGCTTTTATACCCTGACGCTCTGATGTCAGTTCTGGGCGCCCATGACCGACGTCAGCCTAATACTTTGGTATTCGGGCCGACCGAGGACAGCGGACTACCCATAAGTAAGGACTGCAGCAATGTGGATCTTCGAACATCTACATTTATGGTAGGTACAAAACTGTACTTTTTCACACTATGTATAATTTGGTATAATTGTTTAAACTGCAAATTTATTGTTTTGTTGTATTATTTTTGAAGATTTTAAAATTATTGTTCTTAAAAATTTTTTTGTAATACTTTTGAGCTTTTCTCCCCGTCTTCCACTAAAAACAGTCACCTACCCAGTCTGACTTTCCTAGTAATCAAATGTCAGTAAATAAATAATATGTTTTATTCCCAGAAATTCCATTTATTTTTATGTAATTTGAGCCTTCTCTTATCTGAAGATGACTATTTCAGTTATTTTATCTCTTTTTCAATGTTCAGTACTTCAAATACAGTTGGTTTAGATTTTGATTGCTATTTTGTAGTAATTGCTTTTTTGGCAGCTAACAGAAATTAAACTTAGTAAGGCCTTACTAGTCTAGGCAATTCAGATCCTGTGTCCCAGCTCAAAAGAATAATTTCCTTAGTTATGGCCATTTGCTCCCCCAGTTTTTCTTAGTCTGTTGGAATTTTTAAAATCACTCTGTAGGAAATTTTAAAAATCTGCTAACTTGTTACACTCTCAAAACATATGTCCCCAGTTACTTCTTTCCTCCTCACACCTCCAACATTTGCTATCCACCTATAGAAAAGTACTTTCAAGTCTGCTTAGGGTATAAAATATATATGCAGACCCTTCCAAGCAAAAATCCTAAACCTTCTGAACTTTATTTTGCATACTTCAGAGCCATACTTAAATCTTACCAATTGTTCCCTTGAAAACTGCTTTTCAAGTCTTTCTTCCCAGTCTAACCCCCTCTGATTAATTCTTATAGTTATCATGCAGTATTATGCATGCCTTTCTTAGTAACCCTTTTTAACAGCAGCTTCTGTTCTACATTCAACAAAAAACTGTACCAGAGCAGGTCTTCATTTCTGTTTGTACTCTTGTTATCAATCCCTGATAGGGAAGGCAGCTTCTAACATGCAGCCTAAACTTCTTCGTGGCCTCATCCCACTTTCCCTGTCTACTTATTTTCTCCCAGTACGTTGGTTCTTTTGCCAACTTCTCCAGTGGATTTCATTCACCTCTTGCCTAATTTATGTAATCATACTTGGTTATTCCTGTTGTCAGGATCTTTCTCCATTCTTGTGTTTGCTTAGTTCTTAGAATACTTTCTGCTACTTCATGAATATAATATTCTTTATGGTTGTTATTTTCCTTAAGGAGCTGAATCCAGAATCGCAGTGTCTCTTAATTTATTGAACTTCCCCTCTGCTTCATCATCATCCCTTTCAATTTTGAGTCATAACTTTCTGCTTGTGTTGCACTGTGTAGCTCAAAAATATCCCTTCAAATCGGGTAATTCTAAACCACCTTGTTCTATTGGAAGGATCAACCTATCCCAATTAACTCTTGCCCCCCTTCCCTCCCAGATAAATTCCTTCAACTCATTATTAGTTATTGTCCACAACTTCTCTTCTGATTGACAAAAATATTCATGATCTGTATATAAAACTAAAGGGACTAAAACCTTTCTTTATTGCTTGTATCTTATTATCCATATCCATAAGCAAAAGTTTCTAGTTTGTCTGTTTTTGTATTACCTTTTGTTTAGTCTCTTCCCACAAATCCTGAGCTACATTACCTGAAGCCTTTTTAATCCATACTCATAAATACTTCATCTTATCATGTCCCTATAAATATGGATATTGCTGAAACAATTCATGTGAGGGTGCATAATTTACAGCTATACCCTTTGTTTTTTCATCATTAGTTGTATATCTCAAAAAGACTGAAACTGTCACAAAGTGTTCCTCGATGCTGAGATGTCCTTTTTCTAGGTTTATCAGGTACAAAATAATATCATCTGCAAATAGAACCAACTTTTCTTGATTACCATACTAACTGTATCTTTGAATTTTTTAACCCTTATTTTCTTTGCCAGTGGCTCTAATTGTAAAGCAAATAAAGGGGAAAGAGGACACCCCTACCTGCTTCCTCTCTTCAGACACAATTTATAAGAGGTGAAGTCTCCCCACTTTAATTCTCGTCTCCGATCCTTCATGTATCATCCTAGTTAGCCTTGTTATTGTATCAGAAATGAAAATGCTTCCTTTGCCCTACTTATAAAATTCCAGCTTACTCTGTTGAATGCTTTTTCTGCATCAAGGTACAGGGAGCAGTCTACAAAGAAACAGACTCAAAGTATGTCCTTGCATCCATGATCCCTCCAACCGCTCAGTTGACAACGGTTGATCCACTCATAAAAAACAGCCATGCATGAGTCTTTGGTAAAGGATAAAAGAGCCTATGTTACATACTACAGGAGGGTCTGTAAACAGTAGTCATACACTGACGGACAAACCTAAATGTTTTTTAAAGCCTTTATACAAATGTAGCTGTTTGAAAAAAGTGTTTTTTTCAGAGAGAGTACAGCAGCACACAGTGCCTCCAAAAGATTGATGCGGAAGTTCCCCAGTGGTACTGAGCAGATTTTCAACACTGTCGACAGTAAATATGACAGTATGAGGAAGAGTAAAGAGAAAACATTGACCCGTAAGGAGGACTACAAAAGGAAAAAAGTATACCCCGATCCAACAGGTATCCGAATCAAAAAGAAAGTGTCAACCGCTGAGGTACATTTGGGGAAGAAAATGCAATGTATGTTCAAGACGGTGATTCCTCTGTAAATGAAGATTTTTTTTTTTATAACCCAATTTGCAGAGGTCCAGAAGAATAGCCCAGAAGCACCACACCAATATTGCATTTAACATGGGAGTAGAGGCCTGCAGCAGCAATGGTTATTACTCCTGGAAATCATATTCCAAATGAAACAGGGGAAGAGGCAGGAACAAGAATCAGAGGTATTGAATGTTTCAGCAACATGTACAGTGGTGGTAAATACTACAACTGCATCAGGTGACATCACTTAAGTCAAGGCTTGAGAATTTATAATTACACTAATTTGAATATTGGCAGTAATTTTTTTTTTTTTAAGAGGTTTTACTTTTCTTCCATATTGTGGGCTGAATTACACATTAGTGTAGTTAAAACCTTACACCAAGAAGCTGAATTTAAAATTGCTTTTCAAAGGCAATGACAACCATTGTGATATGAGACCTTGAAAGAGATCAAGCGTATTTAATCCACCCCTTGTACCTCCCATATCTACATATGAGAATTCTGACATGAGATGGTTGCATGCTAACAATAAGAAGCATTTTTTTAAATGTAACAGACAGTGAAACAAGATTGTTACATTCTTTGTCCGAAGATAGATCCATTTGGATCATGAAACCAGATTGGGGGGGGGGGGGGTTGTAATGAACATTCATGACTACTCTGGTAAAATAACAAATAAAGCACTAATAAAATAAGTAACAAAGGGCCACAGCTCCAAAGGCAAATCAAAACTTTAATCTGTGAGCGCCTTCGTTCACTCAAATAAAATGAACTTCTTCAGACAAATTCAAACAGTAAAACCCCCTCCTTATATAACCAAGAAATCACATGACCAATAAAATGCATTAGATCATAATTTTAAAACTGATTGTTAAAAGGCATATACATATTTATAAAGATATTTACATATACTTTAAAAGAATTTTTAAGCATAAAGTGGAGAATTATTAATATATAAAAAACAATCAAAAAGGCGCATCCATACAAACCTATAAGTATATAAAATATTATATTATCTTATAAGAACATTCTATACTGAATTTCATAAATTCATTCAGCGTAATAAACTTCTAAGCTTGAGTAAACACATAACAGAACACTGCTCATTAAGGCCTGGGTAACTATGCGCATTTAAGGTAAGTTGCCACCATAACTCTTCTCTTTTGAATAAAAGGGATGTATGCCCACCTCTAGGGCCCTCCATCACCTGGTCGATCACCTTAAATTTAAAGTGGCGTCCAGGGTTGTCCCTAATGTGTTTGGCCAAAGCATTATTTTCTCTGTTTCTATTTATACTATAAATGTGTTCATAGATTCTTTCTTTGAACCTACGATCGTTTTTTTCCGATATAAAATGCCAGACAGAGTTGACATCTTGCCAAATATACCACGCTTTTAGAGTTACAGTCATATCTAGCAGTGAGTGAAAAATGCCTGTTAGCAATTGTATAGTCCCTACCTATGTCTGTGTACCTGCAATAGGCACAGGCTTCACATTTAACCATTCCTGGTGAAGAAGATTTTTTTATAAAAGGTGGGCAGGGGCGTTTGGTCCTAATGGTCTGCTCAAAAACATGGTGAAGCCCCTGCATTTGTCTTTAAATCTAGTACAAATTTTATAGGGTTATTGTAAAAAAGGACCATTCAAGTGACAGGAAACACTGACAAAAACAGGGGGATGTGCTATTGTAGGGCCTGCTCACAAATTAGGTATATATATTACAGTATAAACATCACCACCCCCTTTTATTTGAAAACTGTATTTTGCATGTGCAGATAAAATAGTCTAATGAGGAGTAGATTGCCTTGCATCTTGCCCTACATGGCCTGCATTTCATTTAGGGAAGACTGAGTGTGCATTACAAACCAGGACTTGCGAACACATCTGTGAAGTAACAAAGGGGATGAAAAAATGTCTGAATTTAGCATTCAGTATTGTGTACTAACTTTAAAAAGTTCTTGTTTTTTCTGTTTTGGAAAAGGTACAGATTTCTGAGAGAGGTGGAAGTTGGGAGAAAATGCTGGAATACTGTGAATTACATTTGCATTTTTTTTTATTAAATTCCTTTCAGACCCCAGGGTTAAATTAATATATATATCTGTTAACAGTGTCTTACAATTAAACATACTAAACCTGTAACTTATCTTCTACAATTGACTACTTATGAATTTTTTTTATTTATTTATTTATTTTTTACTAGGGTTTTTTATATATATATATATATATATATATATATACACACACACACACACGTGTATATATATATATATATATATATATATATATATATATATATATATATATATATATATATATTTATATAAATCAATATCTATACATATATGGGTCTACTTCACATAATCGAACATCCAAATGTTCGTCTGTCATATGGCCAAGACCATGTGAGCGAACATTTGAAAGTTCGACAATGTGAAAAAAAATTATTAAAAAAAAAAGAAAAAGAAACAAAACAGTGCTAGCAGGGGGGCAAGCCCCGCTGCACCCCCACACCCCCTGCTATTTAAATATACCAACTCCATGATCACACTCCATTGCAGTAAAAGGAAATTATAACCTTCTACTTGTGTTGCAGTGTGTAGCTCAAAAATATCCCTTCAAATAGGGTAATTCTAAACCACCTTGTTCTGTTGGAAGGATCAGCCTATCCTAATTAACTCTTGCACCCCCAGACCCCCTGCTATTTAAATATACCAACTCCATGATCATGCTACATTTCAGTAAAAGGAAATCTTCCCGTTCCGCACTGTATGGAGATCCCCATCACACCAAACTTTTAGAAGTTCGATCATGTGGTCTCAGCCATATGAAAGTCGAGTTTTTAAAAGTTTGACCATCTGAAGGGGACCCACATATATATATATATATATATATATATATATATATATATATATATATATGTGTGTGTATATATATATATATATATATATATATATATATATATATATATATATATATATATATATATATATATTATGTTTTGAAGTTTAACCAATGACTTTTGATATTTTAGCATTTTTTGGGGTAACTGTGCTTTTAAGAATGGCTTGTTGAGGTTTTCATTTGTTGTGTGATTTTATTTATCATGTGATTACATTGGTTATTCAAACCAAAATAGTCAGTGTGTATAGTTCTGATGAAGTTCGTAACAGAGTAGAATGAAAGCTCTTAACTCTATTGATTTATTTACTCATTTGCAAAAAAATTCCACTGGCTCCAAATTTGAATTGGTTCTTGGAAGATACAACTACAGTGTTTTTTTGGCTTGTTTGTTTTATTACACTGTGAAGCATTTTTTATTCTCTGTATCAAGATTCACCAATAATGGTGGTATTGTCTTACATTATGATTTCCTGTGGATCGCCCGTGTTCTACTAATGTTGTCATATGTTTGTCTTTCTGTCACAAAAACACATTTATATGAATCTATCAGTTTTGTGCTTTGCAATTATTTTAACTGGAATAGACATAAACACTGTATAGCTGTGGTTTAAAATTGAAATAGGTCTGTATGAGGCCGGGTCTAACAGGTCTTTGAGTAATACTGCCACTGTAGATTTCTACAAGATGCTGGTGCTTTCTCTTGTTTTAAAATACTATTAATCAAAGTCTTCCAGAGTTTTATAATTTTCTTCCCTGCTAAATTCCAAACTTCCACAGGAATTCCATATGTTCCTGAGGCCTTCCTTGAAGATTGATTACACATCGCAGTTTTTATCTCATCTCCTCTTGTCTTAACTATTACTTGTTAAGCCCCATCTTAATTTTGGCATATTTAAGTCTTTCATAAATATTTCCATTTGTGCTCTGTCTTGGTTTACACATTTCTCTGCATTCACAAATTTTCATAAAAATTCCAAAATGTCTGTAATACTGCTACATAGCCTCTGGTTATTTTTCTCATCATAGGTCCCTAAGTTTGCTGACAACCTTTTCCACTTTCTGTTGCTTAAGTTATGGTGCTAAACATTTTTGTGCTCTGTAATTGTTTAAAAAAAATAGTTGCTTAATAGCAATCTTTCAATACTCATGCATATTATCCAAATAATCTATGGCACTCTGCAGTTGTCCTCTTCTGGTTATGTGAGATTCCCCTTTTTCTAGAATACTTGAAGCTTTCTCATCCCCTCTAAATAATTCATATTACTTCTTAACCATATATCTTTTGTTTTATTTGTACCAAATTTTAAACTCCAGATGTTAAGTTGTCTATCTCGCCTTCATTCTTGCTGGATGGGTTCGGAGCCGACCTCGGCTCCGACTCGGCCACTCTAAAAGCTCGAGAGTTGGATCCACCGGCTCGAGGCTCCCCTTATATCCCACAATGCTAGGCGGTATTACCTCAGATCTCGTTTGCCGCTACAGCTATCGAGGTGTGTTGCTTTTACCGGCTCCAGGTTAGCGTACCAAATAGGTTTAAAACCTTAGTAAACCCCTTTTTAATTAGTTTTTTGGTTAGTATCCCCTTATTTTAAAGGTTTCTATTCCCTTTCCTGTGTTTTTCTCCCACTCCTTACCACAAGAACTTATCTGTTCTTCCCTTAGGCCTTCGGGCCCTCCTATCCCTCAGAGTGTGTGTTTTTCTGTAGAGACTTAAGATTTCTAAACTACTATCTTTAAATCCGTTTAAGTTAGTTTAAATTAGTTTAAATTACCTTTACTTACTCTACAGTGTAATCGGTGTGTTTGTGTTGAGTGTGATTGCACTTGTTTTGTGTCATGTCTAAGGATTCGAAGGTCTCAGGCTTCAAGAAGTGTGACTCGTGCTGTCAGAAAATGTCTCTGACAGACGGTCACACTTCTTGTGTGTACTGCCTGGGACCTTTACACCTGCAGGACTCTTGTGCTGTATGCCATGGCTTCAGCCCTAGAGTCCTGCAGGAAAGAAAGAACAAGCTTATTTTACGGGGCTTGTTAAAGCCTGAGTTTCCCCCGACTGCATCTTCGGGCAAACCCTCTAAGGCTTCTAGGTCTTCGGCTCCAGTTACTGAGTCGGCACCTAAGACTTCTAAGTCTACTCCTGCATCGGCTTTGGCTGGAGCCAATGAGACTCTAACTTCCACTTCGGTGGTTCCCTCGGCTCCGGCCGGAGCTGAGGTTTTGGAAATTGCTAAGTCGGCTCCGATCAGGCTTTCGGAGCCGACCTCTAGGAAGAGGTCAAGGTCACCGTCCCTCAGCTCCATTCATTCGGCTCCAGCTTCTCCCCTGCTGTCTGAACGGAGCCATAGATCGCACTCCTTTAGGTCTTCGAGGCTTTCGGACCATGACCTTCAGAGGGTAGTGAGTCGACTTCTTAAGTCCGAGGCACTGGCCCAGATGCTTCAGAGCCCGACTCATCAGTCGATGCTCAACCCTATTTCTCAGAATATTCCTCTTCCGACTCCTTTGAGCTCGGAGCCGGGGCGTTTCGGACCCAAGACTGTGATACCATCGGAGCCGATACAATTGTCTTCGGCTCTGTCGTCGGCTCCGATTTCTTCCTTGGAAGAATCTCGGCACCGGACTTCCCTCGTCGGCTCCGAGGGGGTGAGTGGCATCAGACCCTTGTCCGACCCCGCTCTCCCTCTCGGTGCTTCGGCGCTGGTGAGTTCGGCTCCGACATCAGCCTCGGAGCCATCGCTGTCGGTGCCGAGGGAGGTTTTCAGCTTTTCGGAGCGGGGACCTCTGGCTCTGCCTGACAGAGGTGCGTTCGAGGTCATGCGGAGTGTGTTGGAACCTGGTTCAACTCCACAGTCGGCTCCGTCCGCCCCTCCCTCTTCGGTGCCTCAGGTTATGTCTACTCACTCCCTCATCCCAGACCGCAGAGAGCCAGCTCCTCAAGAATCCCCTGTGGGGATCTCATCCTCTTCTGAGGCCTCTCCTGAATTGGCAGGGGAGCCCCCTAGGAAGAGAAAGTGTAAGAGGAAGCACATAGACTCACCTGAGTCTGTCACCTCTGACACAGATTTAGAGGATTCTGAGGGTTTCCCCCGTTCCCCTTCTGAAGATGTCTCCTTTGCAGACATTCTAGAGATCCTGAAACAGAGGGGAAATTGGCCAACCCTTAACCCTTCGGAGGATGAATCTGTGTATCTTGAGGCGTTTGGCTCTCGCCCTTCCACCTCCTGGGTGTCCCCCCCCCCTTGACCCCCTCATGCAGGTGGTAGCTAAAAAGGCTTGGACGGCTCCTGACTCTGTGGACCCTACCTCAGGAGACCTTCAAAGTTTATCACAGCACCAGCAGATAAGCAATTTCTGACTAAGGGAGTTTCTGTGGATGCTATGGTGGTAGCTGCTGCCACTAAGAAGGAGCTAGCTGATCCTTCGGTGCCTGTCCATCCTCCTAACAAGGAATCTAGGTCTATGGACAGGTACGGGAAGCGGATGTTTTCGTCAGCGACCTTTGCTATGCGTTCGCTGAACTACCTCTGTCATTTCACTCGTCTTCAAAGAGACCTGATCAAGGAAGTGAGTGAGATGTTAAAGGATCCTACAGCTGCGGGTTTTCAGGATAAGATGAACACTCAGCTGGCTACCCTAAATTCTATAGCTAACTCCTCCATGCGCCTCCTTTCATATGCGGCTGATGGAGCGAGCAGAGCCGCAGGGACAGGTGTGGCCTTACGCCGGCATGCCTGGATGCGGCTGTGCAATTTTGCGGACCCTTTTAAAATGTCTTTCACTAATTCCCCGTTTGATGGATCGTCTCTTTTTGGTCCTCAAGTGAAAGAAATCTTGACAAGGTGTGAGACAGATGGCAAAACTCTTTCTGCCATCGGAGTCCGTTTTTCTACTCCTTCTAGACCTTACCCCAAAGGCCAGAAAAGTGGAAAGATGTGGTTCCGCAAACAATCTCAAAGAACTTTGCCTGACGCACAGAGTCGGTTCCCCTCTAGAGGCAGAGGGGGGAACAATAATGGTAGATGTCGCCCTAGAGGCAGGGGGGGTCCGCAGAACCAGGGCAATCGAGAAAACTTTTCCGATAAGCCCTTCCCCCATCCCTGAGGTGTTGCCCGACTGTCCACCTTCGGAGGCAGTCGGGGGAAGATTATCACTGTACCCAGAAGCCTGGCGATCCCTAACTCAAGACAAGTGGGTACAGTCCATCTTTTCCGAAGGCTGTTCCATTCCGTTCTTTCGCATTCCGAACCAATCCAAAAAATCCTTTCCAGATGTTCCACCCGCTCAAAGGGATCTAGCAGCATTGGAAATTTCAAAGCTGCTTGCAAAAAGAGCCATTCAGCCAGTGCCAGCAGACCAGCAAGGATCCGGAATCTACTCCAGGTTATTTTTGGTTCCAAAGAAAACAGGGGACTGGAGACCAATTTTGGATCTCAGTATCTTGAACAAGTCTGTCAAGAAAACAAGATTTCGGATGGTCACGCTACAATCCATCCTACCCCTATTGGGAAAGGAAAACTGGATGTGCTCTATAGACCTTCAGGATGTGTACTATCATATAAAAATGAACAGACGCTCCAGGAGATTCCTCCGCTTCAGGCTGGGAACCAGTCACTTTCAATTCAGAGCCCTGCCCTTTGGACTCACCACTGCCCCCCGGGTGTTTACCAAATGCATGGCAGTGGTAGCTTCTCATCTGAGACGTCAAGGATTCCAGGTGTTTCCATAATTAGACGACTGGCTCCTCACAGCTCCTACCAAGCATCTTCTTCTGATTGCCAGAGACTACACCTTTCGCATTTTTCAAAAGTTAGGTATCTCAATAAATTGCGAAAAGCCTGTTTTGTCACCTTGTCGTGTTATTACCTTCATAGGCGCAAATCTAGATACAGTCAACATGTCTGCAAGACTTACAGACCAAAGAATAGCAGACATACACAAACTGGTCTCCCTTCTATTCCACAGCAACAGAGTCAAAGTCAGATTGGTTCTAAAAGTACTGGGGATTATGGCGGCTGCTATCCCTCTACTTCTTTTAGCCACATTTCACATGAGAATCCTTCAATGGATGCTCTTCACACAGTGGTCGTACCAGCAACTTCCGATGTCCCACACCACTGTGATTACGCAAGCATGCAGGAATCATCTTCTTTGGTGGATTTCTTCCCCCCAGCTCTTCCTAGGAGGACCCTTTGTCCTTCCCCCTCCAGTTGCTACTCTGACAATGGACGCCTCCCTGATCGGGTGGGGGGGGGGCATTATCAGGGCAGAACAGTCCAGGGCATATGGCAACCAATCGAACGCCACTTGCATATAAATGTTCTAGAGATGAGAGCAGTGCTTTTAGCGTTGCAAGCCCTTCAAGACTCTCTTCCCTTGGGAACGATAGCAATTCAGACGGACAACATGTCTGTAGTGTGGTATATCAACAAACAAGGCGGAACCAAGTCCTACCCCCTATGTCGAGAAGCACTCAGACTGTGGCAATGGGCGATTTCTTCTCAGTGTTTTCTGGTAGCAACGCACATTCCCGGGAAGTCTAATCTTATCGCGGACAAGTTGAGCAGAGCTATCCTCATGCCTCACGAGTGGTCTCTGAAAGATTCTATCTTGGAGAAAGTTTTTCTCAAGTGGGGTCAGCCTTGCTGCGACCTTTTTGCTTCTCCCCAAAACAGCAAGTGCAAAGATTATTTCACCCTCTTCCCCTTACCAGGCCAGCCCAGCAGAGACGCTCTAGTCCAAGTTTGGCCCCGGGGACTTCTGTATGCATTCCCTCCCTTCCCACTAATCTCTCAAGTGATACAGAAAGCTATTGCTCAGAAGGCCTCATTGATCCTCATTGCTCCTTACTGGCCTCGACAGGTTTGGTTCCCCTTTCTACATCAATTTCTGTTGGAGCAACCCTGGCATCTGGACCTAGTTCCAGATCTTTTGATCCATCAGTCGGGTCAGTTTCATCGCTCCCTCCCATCTTTGAACCTCACTGCTTGGTTCCTCCAGTTCCAACCTTAGCCAGGTTTCCTCAAATATCTCACACTGTTCGAGATATTTTGATAGCTTCCCATAAATCTTCCACTCGAAAGATTTATCTTAGTAAGTGGAAACGTTTTGCCTTTTGGGCTCAAGGAAGGGACTTAGATCCTTTCACTGCTCCCATCCAAATAGTTCTTGATTTTCTAGCTGAACTCTTTCACGCAGGTTCATCTCCTTCTACTCTCAAAGTCCAATTGGCAGCTATATCTAATTTTCATGTGGGCATTTCAGATTCTGCCATCATGTCTCACAAGCTTTGCAAAGCTTTTTTGAAGGGAATTTTTCTTCTCAGACCTCCTATAAGAAATCCTCCTCCTTCTTGGGACCTTAATTTAGCTCTCACATCTTTGATTCTTCCCCCTTTCGAACCTGCAGCTTCCTGTTCATTGAAATTGCTATCCTGGAAGACTCGCTTTCTGGTAGCCATTACTTCAGCTAGAAGGGTCTCAGAACTTCATGCACTCAGCAGTCGACCACCGTATCTATTGTTTCATAAAGACAGGGTGGCCTTACGAACCAATCCATCTTTTTTACCTAAGGTAGCCTCTGCATCTAACCTAAATCAAAGCATTGACCTCCCTGTGTTTTTTCCTAACTTTTCTAACAGGTCTGAACAAAAATTGCATTGGCTAGATGTTCATCGTCAGTTAAGGTATTATTTGGATAGGACCAAACAGATCAGAAAAACTGACCAGTTGTTTGTCTCTTATGCAGAAGGCAGAAAGGGACTTTCAGTTTTGAAGGTATCACTCTCCAGATGGCTAACATCTCTGATTTCCTTTGTTTATGAAATTAGACACCAAAAGCTGCCTAACAAACCTAAGGCCCACTCCACCAGAGCTTTGGCTACTTCTATAGCCTTCCAAGACAGGCTGCCTATTGACACCATTTGTGCAGCGGCTACTTGGGCTACTCCTCACACTTTCATTTCTCATTATAAGTTGGATTTAGCTTCTAGACATAGAGCTAACTTTGGTTCCACTGTTCTCAAGAGTCTGTTCCGATAGGCCACCGGGACAAGGTGCTAGGACGGTCCCATCCAGCAAGAATGAAGGCGAGATAGACAACTTAACATATAGAAGTTATGTTCTTACCATAACGTTCCATGTTAGTTGTCTTCTTCTCGCTTCTTTCTTCGGCCCCACCTCCTTCCCCCTAGCCTGGACAGACCTAGAGGAGTTTGATTGTGACCTCTCTTTCTACCACCTCTATTGCTATAGGTATATGCTTTGCTGTGCATATATTCCTTGATCAGGCTTCAGGTCACCTTCTTCCCTTCCTTTTTATAGAGGTGGGTTCTCCCATTTCCAGTAGTTCTGGTTTTTATTATTGGCTGGGCCTAGCTTACAAACGAGATCTGAGGTAATACCGCCTAGCATTGTGGGATATAAGGGGAGCCTCGAGCCGGTGGATCCAACTCTCGAGCTTTTAGAGTGGCCGAGTCAGAGCCGAGGTCGGCTCCGAACCCATCCAGCAAGAAAGAAGGCGAGAAGAAGACAACTAACATGGAACGTTATGGTAAGAACATAACTTCTATTTTTCATTTTATCCCATCACTAGATACTCCTCCTGAAGGAATTATCATCTTCCCCGATTATGCTGAAATAATTTCCATTACCCATTCCTTAAATTCCTCTCTTTTTTAACAAGTAGGTGAAAAGTGCCACTGTCTCATTTTTACTTTATTACCCAGTATTTTTATATAAGCTTTTATTTGTGCATGATCTGAAATAGCTATTGGATGTGTGTCAAAGCTTTCAGTTAATGCACATGTTTATGTGAAATATAATTTCTTTGCAGTGTAGTCCAGTTATTGTACTTTGGGGAATAACATGTAAATTCTGAGTTCCTACTACTAAATTCATGTCTCCCATGACAAATATTTTCATAAACATCTTCAGAAATCCTCTGTTTTGCTATATTTTCCCTTCTAGGTCCCTGATACATCCTCATTATTGCAAATCAAGTTCCAGTCCCCACCTTTAAGTAATTTTCCCTGCTGTGTATTTCTCCGCACATTTTCTTAAGCCCCATAGTAATTGTAGTTTTGAGGTAGTATACACATGCCAGTATAGTCCCTTCCATTGCCAGATGGTCCATCACTACCTCAAAACTACAATTATTGTCTTTTTTCATCTTCTGCCAATATTGGAGGCTCTCTAGCAAGTTGTATTATTACTCATTTTCCTTTAATCCCTGATGTTCTGCTGAATACCCATCATGGAATCTTTTCTTTGTCAGATTCACATGCTCATTTCTTTCCTAATGTGTTTCCTGCAGTATTTTATTTTTTTTTTTGCATTGTGCATTTATTAATGCAAGCCAATACACTTGCTTTTTTTGCCATTTACATTCCAAGATACTATGGATAGAGTAGCCGTTATGAGGGGAAAACTATTGTTCCCTCTTATTATACATAACAGTTTTTTAGCATCTCTTTCTAACCTTTGTCTTATATGCACACAGTAATGTTTGGCAGGCTGATCTTTTATACAGTTGTTTCTTTTCATCTCCATTTGAGCCTGTCACATTTCTGAAATAGCTTTGCTTTAAGGAAAATCCTCATACAAATAAATAAATACATTTTCAGAACACCCTAATCCTCTATTAACTTAGGGCAAACACATGGAACTATGTACATTTTCAACAAATGAAGGTCAACTGTCCTGAACAGTTTCCCAAATTGATGGTTGTGCCCACAAGCTTAGGGCAAACACATGGAACTTTGTACATTTTCAACAAATGAAGGTCAACTGTCCTGAACAGTTGCTCAAATCGATGGTTGTGCCCACAAGAATAACCTAATCTAAAATTAAAGTTACACATGCTAAAGCAAATGTTACAGCCTGTGTTCACATGTACACTAATTGCTGTCTATTCATTTATCTCTATTATCTCCCCAGGTGTAAAAAACAGTGTGTATGCTTAAAGAAAACATTACATTTTAGTCTTAAGAAAAAGTACACTTGCTGCCTTTAAAATTATTTACTGTTTTATTAATGGTTTAAAGTATTAAAGGTGCTGGGAAAGCTACTATCTGTTACTCACTTCCCATAATTTCAAACTTTATTTTTCACTGAACTGTTTGTCGTTATGCCTTTAAATTGTGCATTTTCCTCAGCACAGAATGCTGAGAACTCTGGAAATTAATTGATCCTACCTGTATATAGCTTGTCTTCATGTAGAAGTAGCCAAAAAAAATAGCTACCAATTTTACAGATGCATGAAGGAATCTTGTAGATTCACTCAGAACAGAATGTGCAGATTCCTCCTGGCTGCCTTCAGCTGCAGACATTTTGTCTCTCATTTTGAACATTTGCAAATGAAAAAAACAAGCTAATATCTTTGCAGATGCAAGAAGGCTTAGCATTTCTTGTGGTTTTCATTATTTTTTCTTATTTGCCAAGCCCAAATTCTTACAAGATGTGTTCATCACTTATGCCAAGGACATTAATCTCAGCATCCACCTTTGTAAAAACAAGCAAAATCATCATCCTTTGATTTTATTTTCATTCATTCCTCAACTGATGGGTTTGGATCTAAGATTTGGATCTGACTCAGCTGCTTCTTCCAGATCATCAGATCCTAGAATGTTTGAGTTTCTCATTTTACCCCTAAAGACCCACCAACCTAATGTGCCCAGGATCTCGTTTGTCACCAGTAGGTTTCAGGTGCAAATTCCTAGCTGTTAAGCATTTTTGGTGTAATCTTCAAATTTTTTCTTACTAATTGAGTTTTCTGAGTTATTATATTTTTGGTATTTTACCTATCATCTTCCTCCCTCTCATAATTTACCTTTTTATCTTCTCCCTTTCTCATAGCTAATTTACCTTTTTTTGGTAGTTATTTTTTTCCATTATTGGTATTCCTTTGCACTCCTCAAGTACTTTTTTTTTTAAATTGTTGGTAGTTTTACTCCTTTTCCCTTTCCTTAAAAAAATCTTGTTTGTCTGATGGTATAGTTGGTAATTCTGTAATTTCTTGACCTTTTTGCTAACATCTTGTTGTTACTGCCTTTTTGTTGGTAGCCTTGTTAAGATGTCAGAAAATCCTTCTGGATTTAAGAAGTGTATTTCCTGTGGGCAGAAGATCCCAGATTCTGATACCCACAGAGAATGTGTTTATTGTCTGGGTCCAGCCCACCTTAATGTAGACTAAGATATTTGCACTGGTTTCAATTCTAGGGCCTTGAGTGATTGTAAAAACAAGTTGATTCTCAGGGCTCTCTTGCTTTCTAAGTCTTCTTCCTCAGTGGCTGGGGCTGAATTTCCTAAGAAGTCTGAAAAAGCTACATGTGATCCTCAAACTAAGGAAAAGGAGCCTTGAAAAAGGTCAACAGAACACCCTTCAACTTCGGCATCTATTCCCTCATTGGAGCTCCCTGCCAAGGTCCTAAAACAGTCAGATCCATCTGTCCCAGATCTGACACTTCAAAGCACAAAATCTCCACAGATCCATACACCTACACTCCTATCAGATCATATTTCTTCCAGGCTCCCCTCTCCATTCCTAGAGGGGTTGCCTTGAAGGCATTCTAGACCTTCTTCCACTACCTCCTCTCTTTGGTCTTCCAGAAGCCTTTCTGAAGCAGATGTGGAAAGGGTGATGAAGTTTCTCAGAGCACAGATATAGATGGGGATTCTCAAGGCTCTGACCCCTTCTGGGCCTGAGAGCTGTCAACTAACTACTTTCCCTTTGATATCTCCTTCTCCAATCTGTCCTTAGGTTTTGGATCCAAGATCTCTGGGGTGTCTACTTCGGATCCAAAGAATGTTATTTCCTGTACGTAGAGGACACAGAGTACATTGGAACCAGAGGACTCTAGGAGCCAAAGCACCATCACTGGATCTGGGGGCTGAAGGTTTTGGGGACATTTCTTTCCCATGGAGCCTCGGCGCTGGATAGCCCAGGTGTGACTCTCCTCGGGTAGAGTGTTGATGGCGTTACAGGAGCCAATGATCCAAGAAGTTTTGGATCTGTTAATTTCTATTTCTTTTAGGCATTCTGTTCTCGAGGTCATGGAGAGGGTTTTCTTTATGCCTGTAGGACAGACATCAGTTCTTCCATTCGATCAGACAACTCTACCTCATACTGTTCTGTATCCTGAGCCTCAGTCATCTCTTTCACTGTGACAGTCAGTTTTAGGAAACCTCCAGCCAGTCCATTAGGACATTGTAATCTCTTCTGATACTTCCCTAGAACACCCCAGAGAGGAAGTCCCGCCCAAGAGAATGTGCAAAAGTAGGCACTTGGATTTCCCTCAAGAATCTGTCACAGAGGCCACTTATTTTAATGAGGGGGAGAGGTCCCTCAGATCACCACTCGACGACATCTCCTTCTGAGATATCCAGTAGCTCTTGAAAGAAAGAGGTAGTTGGTCTGTTGGTCTTCTGATACTCCTTCCCAAGAGGAATCTGTGTTCCTGGTGGCTTTTGGGTCTGACCCATCTACATCTTGGGCAACCCTCCCAGCCAGTGAGCTCATTGACTTAGTGTATTGGCAGGTGTGGAAGGAGCCAGACGTTATTAAGCCAGCACCTGAGAGACCAGATAAAATTCATTACTCTAAAGATCTTTTGCACTGGAGTAAAGGAGTTCCTGTTGATGCCATGGTTGTTGCTGCAGCTACAAGAAAGGAACTAGCAGAGCAGAGTTCCTCTGTCCATCCTGCTAATAGGGACTTTGGAAGCATATTTATGCTTTGGCAACCTTTGCGGTTAGGTTGCTGAATTACTTGGCACATTTTACAAGACTGCAAGGAGATTTGATCAAGGAGCTTACAGAATCTCTTTCCATGTCCATGACAGCTGAGGATGGGAATACTCCTGATAGCTTGCCACCCTCCAATCTATCTCAAATTTGTCCTTGTGGTTGATCTGTCATGCTGCAGTAGTACATCAGAGGAGGCAGGTTTAGACATAGCCATCAGGAGACATGCCTGGATGCACTTATGTGTTTTTCTGAAAACATTTAAGTCTTCTTTCATTGATGCACCCTTTGATAGATCTTCTCTTTTTCTCCCCAAAGTTAGGGACACACTCTCCAGGTGCAGACAAGAATGAAAGACCCTGCTTGCCATGGGTATATATTTTTCTACCCCCTCAAAGGCCATTAAGGTGGCAGAAAGATGTGATTTATGAAATCTTAGGGTCCTTTCCAAGAGTCATGTGGAGAATAAGTACCCCCAGAACAGAGGGGGAAACTCAAATGGATGATGGCCATCCTTGCAGCAGAGGTGGTCTACAGAATGAGTGATTTAGAGATTATTTCTCAGACCGGCCCTGTCTGTGCTCTTGAAAGAAGGCTAGACTGTCCATCTGCAGAGGTAGTTGGGAGTCATTTATCCCTGTACCAGAGAGCATGGCTATCACAAAAGATTTGTGGGTGCAGAGGATTATATCCAGAGTTTATACCATAACATTTTCTCTACACTCTTCAATAGCTCTGAAGAAAATCCCCAATGTTTCACCCAGTCAGAGGAAACAGAATCTCTAGAAATAAAAAAGCTGCTAGGCAAGAGTCATCCAAGAGGTCCCTTCAGACCAAAGAGGATCCAGAACCTACTCAAGATTCTTCTCAGTGCCAAAAAAGACAGATAACTTGTGACCAATTTTGGATCTCAGCAAGTTAAATCAGTTTGTCCAGTATGCAAATTTTTGGATGGTCATGGTTCAGTCCATTTTGCCCTTACTGCAGAAGGATGGTTGGATGTACGTGCTATATCTTCAGGATGCGTACTGTCACATCAAAATAAACAGGCGCTTCGAGAGATAGCTACTCTTCCAGTTGGGAAACAGTCATTACCAGTTCAGAGCTCTGCCCTTTGTTCTCACCACACCTCCCAGGGTGTTCACCAAATGTATGGCAGTTGTAAGAGCTCACTTGAAACTGCTGGGATTCCAGGTGTTTCCATGTCTACACAACTGGCTCCTTACTGCTTCAACCAGGCATCAACTGATTCAGGCAAGGGGCTACTTGATCCAGTTATGTTCTCATATAGGAATAACAGTCATTTACAGCAAGTCTTAGCTCACCCCAACATAGAGTCTGGAGTTCATAGATACTTGCTTGGACACAATCCGATAGCCTGTCTTCCCTCAACTCGAATATATACTCTGTGGTCCCAAATCAAGAAAGTGATCCAGAATTCATTCCTTCCATCCCAATCGATACTGCAGGTTTTGGGGTCTGTAGCAGCTGCTGTCACTCTTGTTCCATTGGCCAGGTTCAGTATGAGAATCCTTCAGTGGACTCTGTCAACTCAATGGTCCATCCTCCAATATCTATTATCCATGCCAGTCGAGATCAATCAAGCTTGCAAAAGATATCTTCAGCAGTAGATTAATTTGAACCAGCTCCATGATGGACATCCCATTGTTCTTCCCCTCCCCAAGGCCATGGTAACCAGGGATGCCTGTCAGCTTGGGGGGGGGGGCAATACTTGAAAGACAGTCCAAGATGTATGGTTCTCCAAAGAGGCCAAGATGCATGTCTTTCAAGGCATGCTCCCTTTTGGGACGAAATGTCAGTAGTCTAGTGTATATACAGACAAGGGGGAACAAGATCTTACAATGTTTGTTGAGAAGCCATGAAATTATGGCAGTGATGCATACTATCACAATCACTTTCTGATAGCAACACACATGCAGGGAAAGTCCAGCATGATTGCAGATAAGTTAAGCAGGTCCATTCTGATGCCTCACGAGTTGTCTGTCAAGGGCAAGGTGACAAAGAGAATTTTCCATCACTGGGGCCAGCCATGCTATGATCTGTTTGCCTCCCCCTCCTCAGCAACAAGTGCAGCAAGTTATTTACCCTGATCCCTCCATTGGAGGAGTCACAGAGAGATGCTGTAGTCCACAATTGGCCCTCTGGACTCCTGTATGCATTTCCATCCTTGCCACTAATTCTCAGATTTCTTCAGAAAGCAGTTCGGTTGAAGAGCACAGTTTATTTATTTTATTTTATTTAACATTTGTTTACTGGGAAAATCCAACTGGACACGGGTCCAATTTCAGTGGAAGCCCGGGGAGAAAAGCTCAAAAAATCACAAGAATGCATAACAGTACAATAGCAGTTGAAAAAATACAAAGAATAGTATATAGCACTAAAATGCGAACCATGCAATACAAAAACATAATTGAATTATTTACAGATCATACAGTACAAAAAATAATTTTACATAATGGAGACATTGCAGAATGGTTGAGACAAAATTAATATATATATGTGCTAAACAGATGTCCGAGGAGCTATACAATACGCAATTATTTGATTCAATTAAAAAAGTTTCTTCTGATATATACACAGTCAACTACAGGCATATATTGCACATTCATTCAGTAGAAAGATGTGGGCATTTATAAGGTGCAGACTGCTAAAATACTGTTACATTAAACTAGCCAGAACCTGTGCAAGAGCAGAGCCAAGTCTTTGGTTAAGTGTGACTTTTGAAGATTTTTGAATTGAGCTATAGAGCGGTTTGAGGTTATTGGAGATGGTAGTTTGTTCCATATCTTGGGAATGAAGTTTGAGAATAGTGCATCCCCAGCAGAGTTGTTTGCTTTGGTGATGCTAAGTAGTAGTTTATTGCTGGAATGGAAAGAGCAATTGTGTGTGGTAGTAGAAGTTTCTGGAGAGAAGGGGTTTTATTTGGATGATGCAGGATTTTATGGGCAAAGGTTAATTGATTAAAGAGTAGTAATTGAGGTAGCTCAAGCCAATTTGGTAATTTTAAAGATGTGCAGTGGTGTGTCCGAGAAGGGGAATCTGTGGCAAACCTAGCAATTTTATTACAACAGGAATCTAGTTTAGCTAAATAAGTGTTTCTGAGATTAGTTTAGATGGGAGAGGTATATAGAAGTGTAGACAAGAGGTATGTATGGGCAATGGTAGCTTTTGTGTTTATGGTAAGGAATTGTTTATTTCTACAGAGGTTGCCTAATTTCTTATGTACTTTCTTTTTTTTTTCAAAACAGGTTTATTGTTTTAACATATAAGAGATATATCATAACAATTTTATACAAGTAATTAAAAATAGGTATTATTATAATATTCAACAAAACAACTAAAGTATTTACAAAGACATCCACTACAATCAGATCAATTAATTAAACTAAAATACCATGCTATTGAAATTAAATTTTTTAACAAATTTTGTAAATTATCCCATACAATAAAATAAGATGTTTTTCTATTTGTTCTAGTCCTAATTGTGTTTATTTCCATATGGCACACTATATTCATAACATTTTTAAATTCATTGAACGAAGGAGGTGTATCTGAAATCCAATTTCTAGTTATTATTTTCCTAGCCACTGCTAGAATAGACCATAACAAGGGAAGCTTAACCTTTTTAACACTTTGAGGTACAGGTGTGTTGAATAATATAAGAGATTTAGAAATAATGAAATTATCTGTAAAAAGAGCCTGCAAAATTCATTAATTGACTTCCAGTATTCTTTCAATTTTATACAGTCATAAAACATATGAGCCCAGTCAGCATTAATTTCTACATTACATCTCTTACATAGATTATCTTTATTATTTATTTTATTCATCATCAAAGGTGTATAAAAAGATCTATGTAAAAATTTCCATGTATAAAGTCTCCAGACAATGGAAGACGTAGTTCTATAAGCAGATTCCAATATATATTGTTTATCTTGCTGATTTGGTGGGTCCCCATTAATAGAAGTGAAATAATTCCAGTATGAATCTACACTGTAAAAAGTTTCTTGTCTGATAACTTTATGTATGTATGAAAGTTTACCTTTATCAGAAACTTTATGTTGTAAATTTAATATCAAGTAATCAATCAGTGTTGGAATAGATTCTTTAACAGTTATAGACATTAAATCTATTTTATTAATGAGATGTTGTCTAAAGGTCTGAACCTCTAACCAGCAAGTTTCTCTTAGATCAAATTCTTGTTTTAAGAAATCTAGATTTTTAACTTTATTATCAGATATCAACTGATACCAGTACTTTAGATCATTATCTATAGCTAAATGAGTTCCTTCAGAAGTAGATGACAAAAGCATACCCTGAGTATACATTATAGGAAATACAATAAAATTCCATTCCCTATACTTAGGGTGCATGAATATAAAGTTACGATAACTAATAATAATATTTAATGGGTAACAAACCATATGTTTAGGTGTAATAGGTGAAGTACAAAATTCCTTTAGTAACCATAACATGGAGTTATTTACAATCATATTTTTATGTGTTAAGGAGATTTTCATGAAGTGTATACTAATTAGCTCCCAATAATCTTTCCATTTTGTGACATATGACTGATCTATTAATAAAGTAATAACTTTTACAATAGAAGAGATAGTATATAAATTAAAGTCTGGAAAAGAAATACCGCTTGAGACCAGCTATTAGTATGTTTCTTTAATGCAATCCTAGGTCTATTAGGTGCCCATAAGAAATTTAACATTAGTATGTTCAGTTTCTTGATAATTATTTTTGTAGGTGGAAGTATTATTGATTGTATTAAGTATAAAATCTTGGGGAATATTATCATTTTAATAATTGTAAGTCTCTCCTCCATAGTAAAAAACATATTATTCCAGGTATTAAAAAGATTTTGTATATTAAGAAAACAGGTATTATAATTATTATATATAATAGATTTAATATCTTTAGATAGTATTATACCTAAATAAGTTATCTGACCTGAATTTTGTACATATTTAGTAAAATCACTAATGAGAATATTTTTTCGTGTATATGTAGGTAGGATTTTAGTTTTTTCTTCATTGAATATTAAACCAGAAATACTTTTAAAATTCATCATGTTATCAAATAGAGACTGTATAGAAGAATTAGATCCTGCTGATGTAATTAGAACATCATCTGCAAAAAGTTGAATTTTGGATGTTGTATTTTCATCTATTTCAAAATCCTCTATGTCAGTACTGTTTCTGATCAAATTAGCCCAAGGCTCCATTACTAAAGTGAATAATAGTGGAGAAAGTGGACATCCTTGTTTTGTACCTTTAAGAATGGGTATTTTTTGTGAAACATATGTTCCTACCTTAATATAAGCCAACGTTCCTTTGTATAAATGTTCAATTAGATTTACAAATGCATCCGAGAAGTTTGTGCACTTCATTAAGGTAAACAGATAGTCCCAACTTACTGAATCAAATGCTGAACTTATATCAAGACTAATAAGTGTTAAATCTTTCTTTTTCCTATTTGCAAAATCTATTAATGTTAAAGTTCTTCTTATATTATCAAAAGTATTTCTATTTACAATGAAGCCTGTCTGATCTATATCTATAATGCCGGGAATGATTGTCTTCAATCTGTCAGCAAAGATATTCATAAACATTTTATAATCAACATTAAGTAATGAGATGGGCCGATATGAAGAACATCTAGTTGGATCTTTATTAGGTTTTAAAATTGGCGAAATAAATGTATATTGCCAAGATGGGGGTTATTAACTCAGTTTGGGCCAAAATAAAACCTTATGTATTAATGAATATGTATTTTAGAAAGGATTTTATATATCTCTGGTATAATACCATCATTACCCGGTGCTTTGTTTGATTTAAGCTTATTTATTTGTGTAATAACTTCTGTATATGAAATACTCTTGTCCAATAGTTTAATCTGT